>NW_026707417.1:0-17500 GCF_902713425.1 Acipenser ruthenus
CCACTAGAGCCACGCTGCTTCCCTCCCTCCCTCCCAGTCCCTCCTCAGCTCCACTAGAGCCACGTTGCTTCCCTCCTAGTCCCTCCTCAGCTCCACTAGAGCCACACTGCTTCCCTCCCAGTCCCTCCTCAGCTCCACTAGAGCCACACTGCTTCCCTCCCTCCCTCCCAGTCCCTCCTCAGCTCCACTAGAGCCACACTGCTTCCCTCCCTCCCAGTCCCTCCTCAGCTCCACTAGAGCCACACTGCTTCCCTCCCAGTCCCTCCTCAGTTCCACTAGAGCCACACTGCTTCCCTCCCAGTCCCTCCTCAGCTCCACTAGAGCCACACTGCTTCCCTCCCAGTCCCTCCTCAGCTCCACTAGAGCCACACTGCTTCCCTCCCTCCCTCCCAGTCCCTCCTCAGCTCCACTAGAGCCACACTGCTTCCCTCCCAGTCCCTCCTCAGCTCCACTAGAGCCACACTGCTTCCCTCCAGTCCCTCCTCAGCTCCACTAGAGCCACACTGCTTCCCTCCCTCCCTCCCAGTCCCTCCTCAGCTCCACTAGAGCCACACTGCTTCCCTCCCAGTCCCTCCTCAGCTCCACTAGAGCCACACTGCTTCCCTCCCAGTCCCTCCTCAGCTCCACTAGAGCCACACTGCTTCCCACCCAGTCCCTCCTCAGCTCCACTAGAGCCACACTGCTTCCCACCCAGTCCCTCCTCAGCTCCACTAGAGCCACACTGCTTCCCTCCCTCCCTCCAGTCCCTCCTCAGCTCCACTAGAGCCACACTGCTTCCCTCCCAGTCCCTCCTCAGCTCCACTAGAGCCACACTGCTTCCCACCCAGTCCCTCCTCAGCTCCACTAGAGCCACACTGCTTCCCTCCCTCCCTCCCAGTCCCTCCTCAGCTCCACTAGAGCCACACTGCTTCCCTCCCAGTCCCTCCTCAGCTCCACTAGAGCCACACTGCTTCCCACCCAGTCCCTCCTCAGCTCCACTAGAGCCACACTGCTTCCCTCTCTGCCTGCGTTAGTCTCGTATCACTTTGCTCTGAATCGCGATCTGTTTATATCCGTCCCCAAGCGCAGGTAAGCGACTCCCCTGCATTGCTTTACCTGCCCCAGGTAACTCACACCGCCCTCCTGCATCATTCATGCGGGTCCTGACATCCCTCCCATTGTGGAGTTGTGATTCAAAGAGCAGCTCTGAGAAAACGCAGCTCAGATTTCACTTTCCAGAGCCTGCTACTGTTACCCGTACACTGCACATCCCAGGACTGAACTGCACACTCCCTCCCAGCCTCTCGACAGCACAGAGAGGTGTGGTAAAGCATATGAAGAACATGGCAAACCAGGACAAACATATAACTATATATAGTAAATGCAGAGGAAAAGCATAGGGGAAAAACTGCAAAGATAGCATGCAAGAAACACCAGGGTAAACTTCTATAAAGGTGATTATGAGACTGGCAAAAGAGTACTGCTCTGCTGGGATTGTAATGGGATGAACCCTCGCTTCATAAGTCCTGATCTAAACCACAAATTAACCCAGCGAGCCTGACACCCACGCACTCCTTCCCTCAATGCAAAGCCTGCTCATAAATCAGCTGCCTGCTTGCAGACACATTGTTCAGCTCAACTGCTCTGCAGAAAAATGGCACCTGTTTCTTGTTCTAAGTAACGAGCAGCAAGCGAGCAGCCACACACAAAAAGACACACGCCCACGCTCCTCCCTCGACGATAGGGCAGCTGCAGAGGGACGAGGCTGCTAGAATGGGACCACAGTGTGCTGACTATACCCTTCATGATCTTCAATAGCAATGCAGACAGACGGACAGTGGACAGACGTTCTGTATTATACTGCGTGGCAACGGTAGCACAAGTATAGGGCAGCTACAATGGGCTTCAAAGTGTTTTAGTGTGTGTGTGTGTGTGTGTGAGTGTTTTAGTGTGTGTGTGTGTGTGTGTGTGTGAGTGTTTTAGTGTGTGTGTGTGTGTGTGTGAGTGTTTTAGTGTGTGTGTGTGTGTGTGTGTGTGTGAGTGTTTTAGTGTGTGTGTGTGTGTGTGTGTGTGTGTGAGTGTTTTAGTGTGTGTGTGTTTCTCTGCCTGCCTGCCTATCTGTCTGTCTCCTTGCCTGTCTGTCTGCCTGTCTGTCTGTCTCCTTGCCTGTCTGTCTGTCTCTACCTGTCTGTCTGTCTGTCTGTCTGTCTTTCTGTCTCTCTCTCTCTGCCTGTCTGTCTGTCTGTATGTCTATCTATCTCTCTCTTTGCCTCTCTACCTGTCTGTCTGTCTGTCTGTCTGTCTGTCTGTCTCTCTCTCTGTCTGTCTGTCTCTGTCTGCCTGTCTGCCTCTCTCTCTCTCTCTGTCTGTCTGTCTGTCTGTATGTATGTCTATCTATCTCTCTCTTTGCCTCTCTACCTGCCTGTCTGTCTGTCTGTCTGTCTATGTCTGTCTGTCTGTCTCTCTCTGTCTGTCTCTGTCTGCCTGTCTGCCTCTCTCTCTCTCTCTCTCTCTCTGCCTGCCTGTCGTCTGTCTCCTTGCCTGTCTGTCTGTCTCTACCTGTCTGTCTGTCTGTCTGTCTGTCTTTCTGTCTCTTTCTCTCTCTGCCTGTCTGTCTGTCTGTATGTCTGTCTGTCTGTCTGTCTCTCTCTCTCTCTGTCTGTCTGTCTCTGTCTGTCTGTCTGCCTCTCTCTCTCTCTCTCTCTCTCTGTCTGTCTGTCTGTCTGTCTGTCTGTCTCTCTGTCTGTCTCTGTCTGTCTGTCTGTCTGTCTCTCTCTCTCTCCGTCTGTCTCTGTCTGCCTCTCTCTCTCTCTCTCTATGCCTGTCTGCCTGTCTGTCTCTCTCTCTCTGTCTGTCTCTGTCTGCCTGTCTGCCTCTCTCTCTCTCTCTCTCTCTCTCTCTCTCTCTCTCTCTCTCTGTCTGTCTGTCTGTCTCCCTGCATGCCTGTGTAAAGACCCTGCCTCCATGCGATACAGACAGCGCTGACCTCTCCTGCTCGCAACTCTTTCGGTTCCTCTGCGGATGGAGGTTTATTCTGAATATGCACTGCACTGAGCAGCAACCCTGAGTGATCTCCTCAACCCTGCAGTGCAGTGCACCCAGCACGCACACACTGCACTGAGCAGCAACCCTGAGTGATCTCCTCAACCCTGCAGTGCAGTGCACCCAGCACACACACACTGCACTGAGCAGCAACCCTGAGTGATCTCCTCAACCCTGCAGTGCAGTGCACCCAGCACACACACACTGCACTGAGCAGCAACCCTGAGTGATCTCCTCAACCCTGCAGTGCAGTGCACCCAGCACACACACACTGCACTGAGCAGCAACCCTGAGTGATCTCCTCAACCCTGCAGTGCAGTGCACCCAGCACACACACACTGCACTGAGCAGCAACCCTGAGTGATCTCCTCAACCCTGCAGTGCAGTGCACCCAGCACACACACACTGCACTGAGCAGCAACCCTGAGTGATCTCCTCAACCCTGCAGTGCAGTGCACCCAGCACGCACACACCGCACTGAGCAGCAACCCTGAGTGATCTCCTCAACCCTGCAGTGCAGTGCACCCAGCACGCACACACCGCACTGAGCAGCAACCCTGAGTGATCTCCTCAACCCTGCAGTGCAGTGCACCCAGCACGCACACACCGCACTGAGCAGCAACCCTGAGTGATCTCCTCAACCCTGCAGTGCAGTGCACCCAGCACGCACACACCGCACTGAGCAGCAACCCTGAGTGATCTCCTCAACCCTGCAGTGCAGTGCACCCAGCACGCACACACTGCACTGAGCAGCAACCCTGAGTGATCTCCTCAACCCTGCAGTGCAGTGCACCCAGCACACACACACTGCACTGAGCAGCAACCCTGAGTGATCTCCTCAACCCTGCAGTGCAGTGCACCCAGCACACACACACTGCACTGAGCAGCAACCCTGAGTGATCTCCTCAACCCTGCTCTCTCTGATACACACCCTGATATTGATGCGATCCAGCCCTCTGAAATGTCTATATAATATACAGCACTAGACCCTGATATTGATGCGATCCAGCCCTCTGAAATGTCTTTATAATATATAGCACTAGACCCTGATATTGATGCGATCCAGCCCTCTGAAATGTCTTTATAATATATAGCACTAGACCCTGATATTGATGCGATCCAGCCCTCTGAAATGTCTTTATAATATATAGCACTAGACCCTGATATTGATGCGATCCAGCCCTCTGAAATGTCTTTGTCTTTATTTGATTACTGTAGCGTCTAATTTCAGAGGGGTGGGGAATCTATGACGTCAGGAGTGTCTCTGCAGATGACGTCAACACCGTGGAACGGTATTCCTGGAGGTGTTGCGTAGGGACTGGATGCCAGGGAGATTCGAATTCGAGTCTCAGCCACCAACACACTCTCTTTCTCTCTATATATATCTCAATAAAATTCTGGCAATTTTATTTTCACTATTCTTTATTCTTTATTTCTTAGCAGACGGCCTTATCCAGGGCGACTTACAATTGTTCCAAGATATCACATTATTTTTACATACAATTACCCATTTATACAGTTGGGTTTTTACTGGAGCAATCTAGGTAAAGTACCTTGCTCAAGGGTACAACAGCAGTGTCCCCCCACCTGGGATTGAACCCACGACCCTCCGATCAAGAGTCCAGAGCCCTAACCACTACTCCACACTGCTGCCCCTAGTAATAAGACGGAAACTACAGCCCAGCGCAAACACAGACACGCCATCCCCAACACATCGACACAACGAGACGCAGCCGACCATTTCAAAGGCAAATCAACCTACTCGAGGACATTTTAGACAGCTGTCTGTCTGCGTGAATACGCCAGCGGTGGAGTACGCTCTGTCCGCGTCTCTGCTCTGCTTGAGTATTCATTATTAATATTATACCGCGGAGGCACGCCGCTCGCTCCGCCGGGAATGCGAGGGGGCGCCGGCAGACTCGCACGGCTTGCTAGACTTTTTTCTGGAAGTATATACACACTGCACAGTCTGCTCGCTTGTTTTTTGAGGGAGGAAAGTCCCATTCCTTGAGCAAACTAATCTGATTCAGCAGATTACTCAGATGCCCGGTCATGTTAAAATATAGGTCACTTAAACGGAAAATAATAATAATAATAATAATAATAATAATAATAATAATAATAATAATAATAATAATAATAATAATAATAATCGTTATGTAGCAATTAAAAACAGGTATAAAAAACAAAGGCAAATTATAACGCAGAAATAATTAATTAAATGGGCAAATTCTAGTAAGGCTGTGTTCAGTTGTAGGGGTCTGCAATCTTAAAAGCATCTCAAACAAACACAGAAACGCTCCCATCTTCTTCTCTGACAAACCTCAGCTACAAACCGCAAAGCCACAGGCAAACCCAAACACCCGCGAATACACAAACACCCGCACACCCGCACACCCGCACACACGAACACCCGAACACCCGAACACACGAACATCCGAACACCCGAACGATTTGTATTCGGGAATACACAAACACCCGCACGTCACGAAATGAAGTCATGCAGAAATTCATGAACACGAGCCCCTCCTGTGAATCGAGGACTAACAAAAAGGGGTAAAATGAGAACAATCAAACCATTGACTTATTATTATTATTATTATTATTATTATTATTATTATTATTATTATTATTATTATTATTATTATGATATGTATTCTAACGTACTTTTGCTCGACTTACCTTGTCTGTTTTTTAATCGCTGCTCAGGTCTGACCCGTTGTATGCTGGCTCTCTATACAGTGGCGATACAGAGCCTCATAAACACAGAGAGAGAGAGAGAGAGAGAGAGAGAGAGAGAGAGAGAGAGAGAGAGAGAGAGAGAGAGAGAGAGAGAGAGAGAGGAGAGAGAGAGAGAGAGAGAGAGAGAGAGAGAGAGAGAGAGAGAGAGAGGAGGAGCGTGGGAGCCGGGGCGCGCACTGACACACACGTGGGACGGGGCGCGGGGGCGCGCGTATAAGGAGGTGTTTCGGTGGGACAAAAACTTTTGCACCCCTCCATAGAATAAACTAATTTCTCTTCATGAAGCCGAATGAAACCTGCTGAATAATGTGACGCTGACACATTAAATTACACACCGCTGTGTAGTTTTCCATATACTTAAAGAAAAACTGAAAAAAAATCGACTTTATTTTGATTCTTTGATGACATGATGTTAAATAAAAGATCTAAATTATGTTCATATGGTTTTTTTTTTTCAATCCTAAAATTCCAGGTGATTCAATACTTGTGTCCGCAGCCGTACTCTAGCAATAGCGTCAGCCGGCTTTCATTTAGTGACTGTAACTGGTGAATTTCCTATCCTTGCATTATTATTATTATTATTATTATTATTATTATTATTATTATTATTATTATTTTTTTTTTCTTAGCAGACGCCCTTATCCAGGGCGACTTACAATCGTAAGCAAAAACATTTCAAGCGTTACAATACAAGTAATACAATAAGAGCAAGAAATACAATAACTTTTGTTCAAGCAAAGTACAAGTGTGACAAACCACAATTCAATAATACAGCAGATAATAGTGATAGTGACATCAGGATATGATTAAATAGTGATAGTTACATCAGGATATGATTAAATAGTGATAGTTACATCAGGATGTGATTAAATACAAAGTACTACAGGTTAAAAACTTGGCACCACTGCGGAGCAAGGGTGGAGAAGGAGCAGGCTTTGGAGGCAGGGGAGCGTAGCGGAGGTAGAGCTAGTCTTCTAGTGCAGGCGGAGCGGAGAGGTCGAGTGGGGGTGTAGGGAGAGATGAGGGTCTGGAGGTAGCTGGGTGCAGACTGGTCAAGGCATCTGTAGGCTAGTACAAGAGTCTTGAACTGGATGCGAGCGGTGATCGGGAGCCAGTGGAGCGAGCGGAGTAGTGGAGTAGCGTGGGCGAAGCGAGGCAGAGAGAACACCAGGCGGGCAGCAGAGTTCTGGATGAGCTGGAGCGGACGGGTGGCGGACGCAGGGAGGCCAGCCAGGAGGGAGTTGCAGTAGTCTAGGCGGGAGAGTACCAGGGCCTGGACCAGGAGCTGGGTAGCATGGCTCTGCGGGCAAACACACTCTTGTTTCTGATGTGTGGACAAGCTTGACCTCGTGTGGCAATTCTACCGTCAATGTCCCCTTAAGTGACGACGAGGAGAAAGCACAGAGAAGATAATGAACCAGCCCCTTCTCAAAGTGTAGTAAAGCACAGAGAAGATAATGAACCAGCCCCTTCTCAAAGTGTAGTGAAGCACAGAGAAGATAATGAACCAGCCCCTTCTCAAAGTGTAGTAAAGCACAGAGAGAAGATAATGAACCAGCCCCTTCTCAAAGTGTAGTGAAGCACAGAGAAGAGAATGAACCAGCCCCTTCTCAAAGTGTAGTGAAGCACAGAGAAGATAATGAACCAGCCCCTTCTCAAAGTGTAGTGAAGCACAGAGAAGATAATGAACCAGCCCCTTCTCAAAGTGTAGTAAATCACAGAGAAGATAATGAACCAGCCCCTTCTCAAAGTGTAGTGAAGCACAGAGAAGATAATGAACCAGCCCCTTCCCAAAGTGTAGTGAAGCAGAGAAGATAATGAACCAGCCCCTTCCCAAAGTGTAGTAAAGCACAGAGAAGATAATGAACCAGCCCCTTCTCAAAGTGTAGTGAAGCACAGAGAAGATAATGAACCAGCCCCTTCTCAAAGTGTAGTAAAGCACAGAGAAGATAATGAACCAGCCCTTTCTTTTATCATGTTTACAGTTTTTCCTGAGGGCATTTCGCTCCTAAAATATTAAAGAATGCAGCGATCAGGAATAAAGAGCTCATTATTTTTTTAAAATAATTCAAATGAAACACTGTGTAGTTGATACAGCTCAGGTCAGTGCAGGGTACCAAGTGAGGTTTTAAATAAAGAATTTGTGTGTTTTATATACACTGTCTTCCTGTCTCATTGGATTTGTGTTTTTCTTTCAACAAAACAGTCCAGTGTTAAATTCAAATTATAGGAGGCTGTGTGGTCCAGTGATTAAAGAAAAGGGCTTGTAACCAGGAGGTCCCCGGTTCAAATCCCACCTCAGCCACTGACTCACTGTGTGACCCTGAGCAAGTCACTTAACCTCCTTGTGCTCCGTCTTTCGGGTGAGACGTAATTGTAAGTGACTCTGCAGCTGATGCATAGTTCACACAACCGAGTCTCTGTAAGTCGCCTTGGATAAAGGCGTCTGCTAAATAAACAAATAATAATAATAAATTAATACACATTACTCTCCCAGTCTGATCTAAGTAAAGGGGAAAAGAGCGATGGAAGTGACTGTGTAATCTATGATTGGTATAGTGTGGTTCAGTGAGGGTGAGGGGCTCCTGGATAAGAGATTGATTGTTAAACTGGAGCCACACAGCAGCACAGACAAGGCGTTGGTATTCTGCACTGCTCCCAGCCTCTCTGAACATGCAGAATGCAATCAGCAAACACACAACAAAGCACATTCCAGTGAGAGAGGAGGAGAACACAGCGGGAGCAGAAAACATGTGACAGAGGAGAGGAGAGAGGGGAGAGGAGGAGAGAGGAGGAGAGAGGGGAGAGAGGGGAGAGGAGGAGAGAGGGGAGAGGAGAGGGGAGAGGAGGAGAGAGGGGAGAGGAGAGGGGAGAGGAGGAGAGAGGGGAGAGAGGGGAGAGGAGGAGAGAGGGGAGAGGAGAGGGGAGAGGAGGAGAGAGGGGAGAGAGGGGAGAGGAGGAGAGAGGGGAGAGGAGAGGGGAGAGGAGGGGAGAGGAGAGGGGAGAGGAGGAGAGAGAGGAGAGGGGAGAGGAGGAGAGAGGGGAGAGGAGGAGAGAGGGGAGAGGAGGAGAGAGGAGGAGAGAGGGGAGAGGAGAGGGGAGAGGAGGAGAGAGAGGAGAGAGGAGAGGGGAGAGGAGGAGAGAGGGGAGAGGAGAGGGGAGAGGAGGAGAGAGAGGAGAGGAGAGGGGAGAGAAGGAGAGAGGGCAGAGGAGGAGAGAGGAGAGGGGAGAGGAGGAGAGAGGGGAGAGGAGAGGGGAGAGGAGGAGAGAGAGGAGAGAGGGGAGAGGAGAGAGGAGAGAAATGAACAACCAATTAAAAAAACTACTTTTTAATCATTATTTTTTAAACGGCAGCTGTGTAATTGTGAAGGGGAATTAATAAACGGTAATAAGCTAAGTGCCTGTGCCCTGCAGACTGACAGAGCGTAGAATCAATTCACTCCTGAGAAACAGAGCTTCAGCACAGCTTCCAAAAGGCACCTCCCCATCTCACAGCACACAGCGATCAAATAAGCAATCAATGTAAAGCAGGGGTCTCCGGGACCGAGACTGGACACCCCTGCTGTCAGTCCAGGTTTATCTCTAGCGCCCTCTGCTGTTGAAACTAGAGCACTGCACCCAAACTGAGGCACATGTATTAACCTCTGAGGAAACCCAAGGGGACCCTATAAACACATTATAATATCACAGCACCTGAAAGGGTTAATCCGTGTTCACTGAGTAGTGTGACAGACAGACAGACACACAGACAGACAGAGACAGACAGGCAATGATGACGTAAAAAGTATTGCAATCCAACAGCAATGTCAAACTATCCCTTATAAAAGTTTCCCATAGTAAAAGCACAGCACAGTGTGATAAAACACAGAGAGGTCAGGTAAAGCATAGGCAAGCATTGTAAAGCACAGAGAGGTCTGGTAAAGCATAGGCAAGCATTGTAAAGCACAGAGAGGTCTGGTAAAGCATTGGGAAGCATTGTAAAGCACAGAGAGGTCTGGTAAAGCATAGGGAAGCATTGTAAAGCACAGAGAGGTCTGGTAAAGCATAGGGAAGCATTGTAAAGCACAGAGAGGTCTGGTAAAGCATAGGGAAGCATTGTCAAGCACAAAGAGGTGTGGTAAAGAATAGGGAAGCATTGTAAAGCACAGAGAGGTCTGGTAAATCATAGGGAAGCATTGTGAAGCACAGAGAGGTCTGGTAAAGCATAGGGAACCATTGTAAAGCACAGAGAGGTATGGTAAAGCATAGGGAAGCATTGTAAAGCACAGAGAGGTATGGTAAAGCATAGGGAAGCATTGTAAAGCACAGAGAGGTCTGGTAATGCATAGGGAAGCATTGTAAAGCACAGAGAGGTGTGGTAAAGCATAGGGAAGCATTGTAAAGCACAGAGAGGTGTGGTAAAGCATAGGGAAGCATTGTAAAGCACAGAGAGGTATGGTAATGCATAGGGAAGCATTGTAAAGCACAGAGAGGTCTGGTAAAGCATAGGCAAGCATTGTAAAGCACAGAGAGGTCTGGTACAGCATAGGGAAGCATTGTAAAGCACAGAGAGGTCTGGTACAGCATAGGGAAGCATTGTAAAGCACAGAGAGGTCTGGTAAAGCATAGGGAAGCATTGTAAAGCACAGAGAGGTCTGGTAAAGCATAGGGAAGCATTGTAAAGCACAGAGAGGTATGGTAAAGCATAGGGAAGCATTGTAAAGCACAGAGAGGTCTGGTAATGCATAGGGAAGCATTGTAAAGCACAGAGAGGTGTGGTAAAGCATAGGGAAGCATTGTAAAGCACAGAGAGGTGTGGTAAAGCATAGGGAAGCATTGTAAAGCACAGAGAGGTATGGTAATGCATAGGGAAGCATTGTAAAGCACAGAGAGGTCTGGTAAAGCATAGGCAAGCATTGTAAAGCACAGAGAGGTCTGGTAAAGCATAGACAAGCATTGTAAAGCACAGAGAGGTCTGGTAAAGCATAGGGAAGCATTGTAAAGCACAGAGAGGTCTGGTAAAGCATAGGGAAGCATTGTAAAGCACAGAGAGGTCTGGTAAAGCATAGGGAAGCATTGTAAAGCACAGAGAGGTGTGGTAAAGCATAGGGAAGCATTGTAAAGCACAGAGAGGTCTGGTAAAGCATAGGGAAGCATTGTAAAGCACAGAGAGGTATGGTAAAGCATAGGGAAGCATTGTAAAGCACAGTGAGGTCTGGTAAAGCATAGGGAAACATTGTAAAGCACAGAGAGGTCTGGTAAAGCATAGGGAAGCATTGTAAAGCACAGAGAGGTCTGGTAAAGCATAGGGAAGCATTGTAAAGCACAGAGAGGTCTGGTAAAGCATTGGGAAGCATTGTAAAGCACAGAGAGGTCTGGTAAAGCATAGGGAAGCATTGTAAAGCACAGAGAGGTCTGGTAAAGCATTGGGAAGCATTGTAAAGCACAGAGAGGTCTGGTAAAGCATAGGGAAGCATTGTAAAGCACAGAGAGGTCTGGTAAAGCATAGGGAAGCATTGTAAAGCACAGAGAGGTCTGGTAAAGCATAGGGAAGCATTGTCAAGCACAAAGAGGTGTGGTAAAGCATAGGGAAGCATTGTAAAGCACAGAGAGGTCTGGTAAATCATAGGGAAGCATTGTAAAGCACAGAGAGGTCTGGTAAAGCATAGGGAAGCATTGTAAAGCACAGAGAGGTATGGTAAAGCATAGGGAAGCATTGTAAAGCACAGAGAGGTCTGGTAAAGCATAGGGAAGCATTGTAAAGCACAGAGAGGTCTGGTAAAGCATAGGGAAGCATTGTAAAGCACAGAGAGGTCTGGTAAAGCATAGGGAAGCATTGTAAAGCACAGAGAGGTCTGGTAAAGCATAGGGAAGCATTGTAAAGCACAGAGAGGTCTGGTAAAGCATAGGGAAGCATTGTAAAGCACAGAGAGGTGTGGTAAAGCATAGGGAAGCATTGTAAAGCACAGAGAGGTCTGGTAAAGCATAGGGAAGCATTGTAAAGCACAGAGAGGTCTGGTAAAGCATAGGGAAGCATTGTAAAGCACAGAGAGGTCTGGTAAAGCATAGGGAAGCATTGTAAAGCACAGAGAGGTCTGGTAAAGCATAGGGAAGCATTGTAAAGCACAGAGAGGTCTGGTAAAGCATAGGGAAGCATTGTAAAGCACAGAGAGGTCTGCTAAAGCATAGGGAAGCATTGTAAAGCACAGAGAGGTCTGGTAAAGCATAGGGAAGCATTGTAAAGCACAGAGAGGTCTGGTAAAGCATAGGGAAGCATTGTAAAGCACAGAGAGGTCTGGTAAAGCATAGGGAAGCATTGTAAAGCACAGAGAGGTCTGGTAAAGCATAGGGAAGCATTGTAAAGCACAGAGAGGTGTGGTAAAGCATAGGGAAGCATTGTAAAGCACAGAGAGGTCTGGTAAAGCATAGGGAAGCATTGTAAAGCACAGAGAGGTATGGTAAAGCATAGGGAAGCATTGTAAAGCACAGTGAGGTCTGGTAAAGCATAGGGAAACATTGTAAAGCACAGAGAGGTCTGGTAAAGCATAGGGAAGCATTGTAAAGCACAGAGAGGTCTGGTAAAGCATAGGGAAGCATTGTAAAGCACAGAGAGGTCTGGTAAAGCATTGGGAAGCATTGTAAAGCACAGAGAGGTCTGGTAAAGCATAGGGAAGCATTGTAAAGCACAGAGAGGTCTGGTAAAGCATTGGGAAGCATTGTAAAGCACAGAGAGGTCTGGTAAAGCATAGGGAAGCATTGTAAAGCACAGAGAGGTCTGGTAAAGCATAGGGAAGCATTGTAAAGCACAGAGAGGTCTGGTAAAGCATAGGGAAGCATTGTCAAGCACAAAGAGGTGTGGTAAAGCATAGGGAAGCATTGTAAAGCACAGAGAGGTCTGGTAAATCATAGGGAAGCATTGTAAAGCACAGAGAGGTATGGTAAAGCATAGGGAAGCATTGTAAAGCACAGTGAGGTCTGGTAAAGCATAGGGAAACATTGTAAAGCACAGAGAGGTCTGGTAAAGCATAGGGAAGCATTGTAAAGCACAGAGAGGTCTGGTAAAGCATAGGGAAGCATTGTAAAGCACAGAGAGGTCTGGTAAAGCATTGGGAAGCATTGTAAAGCACAGAGAGGTCTGGTAAAGCATAGGGAAGCATTGTAAAGCACAGAGAGGTCTGGTAAAGCATAGGGAAGCATTGTAAAGCACAGAGAGGTCTGGTAAAGCATAGGGAAGCATTGTAAAGCACAGAGAGGTCTGGTACAGCATAGGGAAGCATTGTAAAGCACAGAGAGGTCTGGTAAAGCATAGGGAAGCATTGTAAAGCACAGAGAGGTATGGTAAAGCATAGGGAAGCATTGTAAAGCACAGAGAGGTCTGGTAACGCATAGGGAAGCATTGTAAAGCACAGAGAGGTCTGGTAAAGCATAGGGAAGCATTGTAAAGCACAGAGAGGTCTGGTAAAGCATAGGGAAGCATTGTAAAGCACAGAGAGGTATGGTAATGCATAGGGAAGCATTGTAAAGCACAGAGAGGTCTGGTAAAGCATAGGCAAGCATTGTAAAGCACAGAGAGGTCTGGTAAAGCATAGACAAGCATTGTAAAGCACAGAGAGGTCTGGTAAAGCATAGGGAAGCATTGTAAAGCACAGAGAGGTCTGGTAAAGCATAGGGAAGCATTGTAAAGCACAGAGAGGTCTGGTAAAGCATAGGGAAGCATTGTAAAGCACAGAGAGGTCTGGTAAAGCATAGGGAAGCATTGTAAAGCACAGAGAGGTGTGGTAAAGCATAGGGAAGCATTGTAAAGCACAGAGAGGTCTGGTAAAGCATAGGGAAGCATTGTAAAGCACAGAGAGGTATGGTAAAGCATAGGGAAGCATTGTAAAGCACAGTGAGGTCTGGTAAAGCATAGGGAAACATTGTAAAGCACAGAGAGGTCTGGTAAAGCATAGGGAAGCATTGTAAAGCACAGAGAGGTCTGGTAAAGCATAGGGAAGCATTGTAAAGCACAGAGAGGTCTGGTAAAGCATTGGGAAGCATTGTAAAGCACAGAGAGGTCTGGTAAAGCATAGGGAAGCATTGTAAAGCACAGAGAGGTCTGGTAAAGCATTGGGAAGCATTGTAAAGCACAGAGAGGTCTGGTAAAGCATAGGGAAGCATTGTAAAGCACAGAGAGGTCTGGTAAAGCATAGGGAAGCATTGTAAAGCACAGAGAGGTCTGGTAAAGCATAGGGAAGCATTGTCAAGCACAAAGAGGTGTGGTAAAGCATAGGGAAGCATTGTAAAGCACAGAGAGGTCTGGTAAATCATAGGGAAGCATTGTAAAGCACAGAGAGGTATGGTAAAGCATAGGGAAGCATTGTAAAGCACAGTGAGGTCTGGTAAAGCATAGGGAAACATTGTAAAGCACAGAGAGGTCTGGTAAAGCATAGGGAAGCATTGTAAAGCACAGAGAGGTCTGGTAAAGCATAGGGAAGCATTGTAAAGCACAGAGAGGTCTGGTAAAGCATAGGGAAGCATTGTAAAGCACAGAGAGGTCTGGTAAAGCATAGGGAAGCATTGTAAAGCACAGAGAGGTCTGGTAAAGCATAGGGAAGCATTGTAAAGCACAGAGAGGTGTGGTAAAGCATAGGGAAGCATTGTAAAGCACAGAGAGGTCTGGTAAAGCATAGGGAAGCATTGTAAAGCACAGAGAGGTCTGGTAAAGCATAGGGAAGCATTGTAAAGCACAGAGAGGTCTGGTAAAGCATAGGGAAGCATTGTAAAGCACAGAGAGGTCTGGTAAAGCATAGGGAAGCATTGTAAAGCACAGAGAGGTGTGGTAAAGCATAGGGAAGCATTGTAAAGCACAGAGAGGTCTGGTAAAGCATAGGGAAGCATTGTAAAGCACAGAGAGGTCTGGTAAAGCATAGGGAAGCATTGTAAAGCACAGAGAGGTCTGGTAAAGCATAGGGAAGCATTGTAAAGCACAGAGAGGTCTGGTAAAGCATAGGGAAGCATTGTAAAGCACAGGGTATGCAGAGCAATATTACAAAGCTGCTGTCACGGCTGTGGAAATGTAGATGAATGTTTTTGTGCCGGTGCTTTCGACAGCGCAGTCACACATCGTCTGTCTAATTGTTAATATCAGCGTGCTAGAATCTCCTCACATGAATCACAGCCAAGCGTCGCAATTAAATTAGCAGACAAGAAACACTTCAACGCGCGGCTTGCAATTCATCTGCAAACGAGACACAGCGTTTTGTCTAGCCTTGTCTCTCCTCCTCCTCCTTTCCTCCCTCTCTCTTACAAATGAGCCATTAGGTGTGATTCATGTATGTAATTGGCTCTCGGTGACGTATCAAGACTTTCTTCCTCTGTCCTCGAGCGAGGAAATACATGATATAAACTCTGAGCTGCACGTCTACAGCTCTTTTCCTCCAGCGTGAGAAGGAGCGAGGTGTGATCCTTCACTTTTTACAATGAAATATTAATAAAACGGAGGCTGTGTGTGTCGGATCTAAAATAAATAAATAAATAAATAAATAAATAAATAATAAAATCCTGCAGTTACAATATTGTGGGCCGCTGTTGTCTCGATTTAAAGTCGCTCGATGAGAAATCTCGGTGTTACTTTTAATACAGTGTCACGGTTATTGAAAGCTGTTTTTGCAGGGCTTCCAAAAAATACTACAGCCAAAGTAATTGTGCTTACTTACAGGCTCAGCGTGCCCTGGCACATTCCTATTCGTCTGAACCGCTACCGCGTTGTGTCGAGCACTGCGCTCTGCTGACGCCTACACTTTTGGGACAGTTGCTTTTGGAGCTCGCTCCGTTCCATGTCTTGCTCCTAAACTTTGGAACTCTCTATTCCCAAAGACATCGGGAGTGTTCCCACGATCTCTTTGTTTAAAATTAGACTGAAGACTTTGTTGTTCGACCAGGCGGATAATTAGATATCTTCTTGTTTTTAAGTAGATTTTGTGAAGCGCCTTGCGACATTTTATTATGGGGCACTATGGAAAATACATATATATGATTGATTGATTGATTGATTGATCACTTAGATTCCATGAGCTCATTCCCGATGGAGTCGCGTTCGGCCCGTCAGCGCGCCTCCGGTTCTGAGCAGCTGTATGATCTCAGAACTTTGTCAAGTCGGGTCTTAAAGGATCCCAGTGATTCAGCATTGACAGCGTGGCTGGGTAACCCTTGGCAACCCTTGTAACCCATTCCACACCCTCCCCGCTGTCTCTGTGTGAAGAAGTGTCTCCTGTCTGTCTCCACTTCGTTTCACACTGTGTCCCTCTGGTCCTGGCTTCTGTGCGGACCTGCGTGCACCTGCCCCGCCCCTCAGACCACGCCCCCACTGTCAGGCCTGAGCCCCGCCCACCCAGCCACCACGCCCCTCAGACCACGCCTCCACTGCCAGGCCTGAGCCCCGCCCACCACGCCCCTCAGACCACGCCTCCATGCCCCGCCCCGCTCCGCTCCAATGAACTTGTAACTCGTTTTTAGTGCCTTGTAAAGCGCTTTGAGATACTGCAGAATGAAAGGCACTGTACAAATACATTTACTTACTAAACGAAGCCACACATTATCAGCTTGATGGCAGCGCAAACCATAAACTGGGGAGCCACTGTGTGTGTGTGTGTAAAAGTTACAGCAGCAGTGGTAAAGTAAAACTCTTTCAGTTAGAGAAGAAATAAATAAATTAAACAAGACCCCCCCCCCCCCCCCCCCCCCCCCCGCTGTATAAAGCGACCTGCTGTTCACTTAATGAAGAGTCGGAGGCGTGGGCGTTCTGTACCGGAGTGATTCAATTGCAGGTTCTGCGCTCTGACTGCCATTCTGAAATGGGACTCCTCTCTGCAGGGCTGTGACACGTCTCATATATAAACCAGCTGCTCCAGCACCGGGAGCATGTGTGTGTCTGTCTGTGTGTGTGTGTGCATGTGTGTGTGTCTCTGTGTCTGTGTGTGCGTGTGTGTGTCAGTCAGTCTGTGTCTCAGTGTGTGTCTCTGTGTCTGTCTGTGTCTCAGTGTGTGTGTGTGTCTGTGTCTCAGTGTGTGTCTCTGTGTCTGTCTGTGTCTCAGTGTGTGTGTGTGTCTGTGTCTCAGTGTGTGTCTCTGTGTCTGTCTGTGTCTCAGTGTGTGTGTGTGTCTGTGTCTCAGTGTGTGTCTCTGTGTCTGTCTGTGTCTCAGTGTGTGTCTCTGTGTCTCAGTGTGTGTCTCTGTGTCTGTCTGTGTCTCAGTGTGTGTCTCTGTGTCTGTCTGTCTCAGTGTGTGTCTCTGAGTCTGTCTGTGTCTCAGTGTGTGTCTCTGTGTCTGTCTGTGTCTCAGTGTGTGTCTCAGTGTGTGTCTCTGTGTCTGTGTGTCAGTCTGTGTCTCAGTGTCTGTGTGTGTGTCTCTGTGTCTGTCTGTGTCTCAGTGTCTGTGTGTGTGTCAGTCTATGTCTCAGTGTCTGTGTGTGTGTCAGTCTGTGTCTCAGTGTCTGTGTGTGTGTCTCTGTGTCTGTCTGTGTCTCAGTGTCTGTCTGTGTGTGTGTCAGTCTGTGTCTCAGTGTCTGTGTGTGTGTCTCTGTGTCTGTCTGTGTCTCAGTGTCTGTCTGTGTGTGTGTCAGTCTGTGTCTCAGTGTGTGTCTCAGTGTCTGTGTCAGTCTGTGTCTCAGTGTGTGTCTCTGTGTCAGTCAGTGTCTCAGTGTGTGTGTGTGTCTGCAGGCCCACGCAGGGCTGTCGAACCAGCAGGACTGATAACTCTCTGTTACCCCTCCAGTTAGCGGG
>NW_026707417.1:20000-26986 GCF_902713425.1 Acipenser ruthenus
CACACACACACTATCACAGGAGTGGTGAAGAACGCTGCCCCCTCCCACTGAATTATTCGCACCTCTTTACCTGGAAATCCTCCAGGATACACCCACACACAGCTGGGGTGAGGCTAGTACTGTACCTCTGATACACAGACACATACACAGAAATACTCCTTCAAAAGGGAGGGGCCGGTGATCATGTTAATAAAGCTAATAAGAGGTGAGAGAATGGATTTTAAAGATGGTCAGCGCTCCTTTAAAGGAGGGGCCAGTGATCATGTTAATAAAGCTAATAAGAGGTGAGAGAATGGATTTTAAAGATGGTCAGAGCTCCTTTAAAGGGAGGCTCAGTGATCATGTTAATAAAGCTAATAAGAGGTGAGAGCATGGATTTTAAAGATGGTCAGCGCTCCTTTAAAGGGAGGGGGCCAGTGATCATGTTAATAAAGCTAATAAGAGGTGAGAGAATGGGTTTTAAAGATGGTCAGTGGCTGAGCTGCTCACTCATTGATATTCAGAGCAGGGCTGCGGTTCGCTCTGCGCTCGTTTTTTCACGATGCCTAGTGGCCTGGATTACAGGAGTAATGACATCTGCAGCAGCCAGGCCCTGCTCCCGCCCCGGGGGTCAGACAAGACGAAGCACACAACTGCAGCAGCCTGGCCAAAGATCAGGAGCTCCCTGTAAATCTACAATCCCGACAGCTTCACCCTCGGAGCAGCGTGAAACCAAGATCATCCATCCTCTCACTGCTCACCAGCTTTAACAACAGTATGTGTGCCAACATGTCGTTACCATCTCTTAATTAGGATCAGCTTTATTAACATGATCACTGGCCCCTCCCTTTAAAGGAGCGCTGACCATCTTTAAAATCCATTCTCTCGCCTCTTATTAGCTTTATTAACATGATCACTGGCCCCTCCCTTTAAAGGAGCGCTGACCATCTTTAAAATCCATTCTCTCACCTCTTATTAGCTTTATTAACATGATCACTGGCCCCTCCCTTTAAAGGAGCTCTGACCATCTTTAAAATCCATTCTCTCACCTCTTATTAGCTTTATTAACAGCATCACTGGACCCTCCCTTTACAGGAGCGCTGACCATCTTTAAAATCCATTCTCTCACCTCTTATTAGCTTTATTAACAGCATCACTGGACCCTCCCTTTAAAAGGAGCGCTGACCATCTTTAAAATCCATTCTCTCACCTCTTATTAGCTTTATTAACATGATCACTGGCCCCTCCCTTTAAAGGAGCGCTGACCATCTTTAAAATCCATTCTCTCACCTCTTATTAGCTTTATTAACAGCATCACTGGACCCTCCCTTTACAGGAGCGCTGACCATCTTTAAAATCCATTCTCTCACCTCTTATTAGCTTTATTAACATGATCACTGGCCCCTCCCTTTACAGGAGCTCTGACCATCTTTAAAATCCATTCTCTCACCTCTTATTAGCTTTATTAACATGATCACTGGCCCCCTCCCTTTAAAGGAGCGCTGACCATCTTTAAAATCCATTCTCTCACCTCTTATTAGCTTTATTAACAGCATCACTGGACCCTCCCTTTACAGGAGCGCTGACCATCTTTAAAATCCATTCTCTCACCTCTTATTAGCTTTATTAACATGATCACTGGCCCCTCCCTTTACAGGAGCGCTGACCATCTTTAAAATCCATTCTCTCACCTCTTATTAGCTTTATTAACATGATCACTGGCCCCTCCCTTTACAGGAGCTCTGACCATCTTTAAAATCCATTCTCTCACCTCTTATTAGCTTTACGTTGTATTTCTGGTAGTTGGTAAAGTAACTGCAGCCACTGTAATAACAGCGAGGTGGAATGCGTACAAAATATAACGCGCTGTTGCCCTCTTGTGGACATAGTTAGGTATAGCAAAAGAAAATGGTTACAGTAAAAGGCCCCGCCCACATTGAAGGAAACTTTCTCGAATCCACACTGTTCAGTGGCGTGAAAGCTCGCAGGATGCTGTGATTGGTGGAATCGCTTGCAGTATGATGCAATGGGCATTATAAAGTCGAGTTCCAATTCTAAATTCTCCAGAGACATTTACAGAGAAAATGTTTTAATACCAGCTCTGCCTGGTTTTTGTAAATGTAGATTTAATGACTTATGTGTTTCTAAGTATTCTGTGGCTTGCCTCTGATCCTGTTGAGAGTGTGTTTCATTCTCTCTCACTATTTGTATGACAGACATACAGACCCCCCCCCCTCCCCCGACACAGCAAAGAGAATCAAACACACTCTCAACACGATCAGAGAGAGACACGCCCCGACTCTTACAGACACACAATCTAATATAAAACAGCACCAGGTCTTTGTCACTGAACTGAAACGTGGACACAAAATAAAACAAGACCGAAGGCCAACAAAATTTCAAAAATATGGTCAATTTATTGATCTGTTATTAAAGGGAGGGCAGAACCCCATTTAAAAACACCCACAGAATAAAGGCAAAAAAGCTCCTCCCCTTTAACACATTTTACACCCGCGGCAGGAAAATTTAATGCAAACATTTTCAGAATATTGTGACTAAACTGAGAGGATGGGGTGAGGAGAGAGGGAAGGGGAGTGGGGTGAGGAGAGAGAGGGAAGAGGGAGGAGGGAAGGGGGGTGAGGAGAGAGGGAAGGGGAGGGGGTGAGGAGAGAGGGAAGAGGGAGGAGAGAGGGAAGGGGAGGGGGGGGAGGAGAGAGGGAAGGGGGGGAGGAGAGAGGGAAGGGGGAGGGGGGGAGGAGAGAGGGAAGAGGGAGGAGAGGGAAGGGGAGGGGGTGAGGAGAGAGGGAAGGGGGAGGAGAGAGGGAAAGGGGGGGGGAGGAGAGAGGGAAGGGGAGGGGGGGGAGGAGAGAGGGAAGAGGGAGGAGAGGGAAGGGGAGGGGGTGAGGAGAGAGGGGAAGGGGGAGGAGAGAGGGAAGGGGGGGAGGAGGAGAGAGGGAAGGGGAGGGGGGTGAGGAGAGAGGGGAAGGGGGGAGGAGAGAGAGAGAAGGGGGGGAGGAGAGAGGGAAGGGGGTAGGGGAGAACAGAGCACTAAATGTTTTACATCCTAAAAAATAATTCTTTATATTTAATTTTTAGATGCGTACATGTGTTTTCATATAGCACACAAAAAAATTACAATTCTGTGTTCATATCTATCTCTCTCTCTCTCTCTATATATATATATATAGATAGATAGATTTATATATGCTGAAGAAAACCCTTATATAAATAATAAAAAGCTACTAATTTGGAGCTAAAAAACTAGATAGAATCCCCTCCCACACCTCGTACTGTGATAAGATTCAAGTGTTTATAATACACCCAGCTTCAATAAATCACAATTAAAACACCCACACAATGAATTCAATTCATTTTAATTCACTAAAGACTGGGAGCTGTCTGCTAAAACTACTGCTTCAGACAGCACAAGGCAAGTTTTCAGTCTATCAGTTACGTCATTAAGTATTTCTAGTGATTTCTAAGCATCCTGATTCTCCCTGGATAGAGAGCTGTGTGCTGGTTCTCTAGATATATAGATGGCTACACAGAGATGGAAGTATCGATATCTGCTTTAATAAAACACTTATTAATAATGGACGCTCCTCCTCCAAGATCTACAGGCAGTAAAACGCGCAGTTTCTTTTTCAATTTACTTCATATGCAGTCTATTGCTTTATCAGAATGTACTTTGACGTTTCATGAAATATATGTTGCACTTTCAAAGCTACCTGCTAGTGCTAATTTTGAACGGCGTCGCCCTCACAAGAGAAATATCACAGCCGGATAAAATATATATATTATTAATAATAATAATAATAATAATAATAATAATAATAATAATGAAAAACAAAAAGGAGCAGGAACAAGAGCCTGAATAAAAAATCAAAGTTTACTCTGAGGCCTGCAGCAGTGAAGAAACGTGAACACGATTGTTCTGTTGTCTGGACGGGGCGCTCCGCAGGGTCGCTGGTGTCGCTCGGGGTGACTTACCCCTTCAGAGCGAGGCGAGTGAAGAGACCGCTGCTTGGGTTTGTGATGATCGCTGCTTTCCTGAGACTCGGAGGAGGAGGAGGAGGACAGCGACCCACACAAACCCCAGCAGCCGCTTCTCCACTCTGAATGGTACATGAGCCCCATCGACACCAGCCCCCCTCCCTGTGGAACCCGGGTCCTAAACGCCCGGCCAGGAGTTTGGGTTTCATAGAGGCTGCTCCACAAGGCCCTGTGTTCTCTTCACACTGAAGCCGCGCAGGATTTCGCCGCGAGAAATGCGTTGAGCCGCCAACGCCAGAGAAAAAGCCCAGCTTTAACCATGCAAATCAGAAATGAAGTATGTAACGCCACAATTAAAAAAAAAAAAAAAAAAGGGTTACATATCGTGATAAACACTTTGATTTTTCTTATGCTTTAAATGTATTTATTATTAATTTTTTTAAGATATATGCTAGGTCCCTACAGCTGAGAACAATTAATAAACCAGGGATGGGAATCAGACTCCTGTTGCACAGCAGTGTCACCCGTTCCAGGTTTTACTACCAGCTTGATCAGCCCCAGTGTGTCTAGCTAACAAGCTCAGGTGTGTCTTATTATTAAACTCCTACTGAAACCAGGGCTGGATCACACTGCTGTGCAGCGGGAGTCTGATTCACATCCCTGATTACGTTGAATAGTACGATAAATTTGGTCCGTTGCTGTTTCTGTAATCTACAAATATAAAACCGTGAGTCTACTTGAAACAGAACTGCGTCTGTCTGTCTGAGATTTACTAGATTGCATCACATCCTGTCACTAAAAAAAAAAAATCACCTGAATTTTCCATTTGGTCCGTACCCCTCATTAACATTTCAGTTAAATGTGTTTTTTTAATATTGAAAATTCCTGCATGATTTTTTGCTTCTGTACTCCTGAATAATTATATATATACATAGATTAAAGACAGTTATTATATCCTTGTATTATTATTATTGATATTAAGACAATAATGGAATGTTTAAGACGACTCTCTCTCTCTCGTTCCACAGCTCCCTCTCTCATCTCTCCCTTCCTCCCTCTCTCTCTCTCTCTCTCTACACTTCTCTCCCTCCCTCCCTCCCTCCCTCTCTTGTTGCTCCGTGTCTGGCCGGGTAGTGTGAGAGTGTGAGAGCGCGCGCGCGCGTGTGTGTTACAAGTCGCTCTCCCCGTACAGTGCTGTGGAGAAGCTCATGTAGTCCAGGGCCCCGGGGATGGTGTCGGGCCCCTGGTAGGGAGCCATGCGGGAGATGCAGTACTCAGCCTGGTCCGGAGGCAGCTCCCTGCGCAGCTCTGCCGCTGTGATGAAGTTCTGAGAGAGAGAGAGAGAGAGAGAGAGAGAGAGAGAGAGAGAGAGAGAGAGAGAGAGAGAGAGAGAGAGAGTAAGGGAGAGGAGAGAGGGGAAGGGGGAGAGGAGAAGAGAGGGAAAGGGAGAGGAGAGAGGGGAAGGGGGAGAGGAGAAGAGAGAGGAAAGGGGGAGAGGAAAGTGAGAGGAGAGGAACGTGAGGGGAGAGGAGAGGAACGTGAGGGGAGAGGAGAGGAACGTGAGGGGAGAGGAGAGGAACGTGAGGGGAGAGGAGAGGAACGTGAGGGGAGAGGAGAGAGGAGAGAGAAAAGAGGGGAGAAGAGAGAAGAGAAGGGAGTGGAGAGAGAGAGAAAGAAAGGAGGGGGAGACAGACAGAGGGGGTAAGAGAGAGAGAGAGGGTAAGGGAGAAGAGAGGAGGGAAGGGGGAGAGGAGGAGAGAGGGGAGGACAGGAAAGTGAGGGGAGAGGAGAGGAACGTGAGGGGAGAGGGGAGAGGAGAGAGAAGAGAGGGGAGTGGACAGAGGGGAGATGGGAAGGGAGAGAGAAAGAAAGAAAGGAGGGGAGACAGACAGAGAGGGGGTAAGAGAGAGAGAGAGGAAGAGAGGGGGAGGATTATTACTCAGATTGTGGCACTCATTTGTTTCTAGCGAGATGCTGCTTCAGTCTATTTTTTGAAGTCATGATTAAAGACTTCTAGCAGGGTCTGTGTGTGTGTAGTGTCTGTACGTGTGTGTATGTGTGTGTGTGTGTGTATATACACACACACACAGTGCAGTGTCTCACCTTGTCTCCTGCCAGGACCTTGAAGGACGCTACCACCTGGTCCGCTGTGTCGGTGTCGGTCGTCTCTTTGGACATGAAGTCGATGAAGGCCTGGAAGGTCACGACCCCGCTGCTGTTGGGGTCAACGACGCTCATGATGCGAGCGAACTCTGCGTCACCCTGAGAGACAGAGGTCAGAGGTCAGCGGTGCCCCTAGCAGAACCCACCGGCAGCAAAGACAATTACAGATGCTGCTGCATCAAAACATACTAGATATTTAAAAAAATATATTAAAATCCATGTAGCTACCTATTACACTTAGAAACCTTCTCGGAACACACACACACACACACGCACGCACAGACACTGACACACACTCACTCTCTCTAAATCTATCCTTGCATCCATTCATTCATTCAGCAGAGCTGGCCCTAATGAAAGGAATACTCGGTAAACTCAGCTGTTTTTAATCTCTTTCCCCATGTGGACTGTAAACAAAACACCCCACAAACTCACACAGGGTGAGAGGAAAGAGAGCGAGAGAAGAGAAGAGAAGAGAAGAGAAGGAGGGAGGGAGGGAGGGAGGGAGGGAGGGAGGGAGAGAGAGACAGCAACACTTATTACATTCACTTTGCAGAAACCTGTGCTCCATAAAGACCATTTGAATTGAGAGAGACAGACAGAGACAGACAGGCAGGCAGAGACAGACGGGACAGAGAGACAGACAGCGTACCAGACTGTATCCCATGGAAATCATCAGCGTCCATCATTCCTGTGCACAGCCCGGAAGGAGTGAGAAATACAGGGGAGCGGAGGGGAGGGGGAGAGAGGGATGAGAAAGAAAAATACACAGGAAGGAATGGAGGGAGGGGATAAAATACAAGGGAGAAGAGACAGAGAATAAGCAAAAATTAAGGGGAGGAATTAAAGGC
>NW_026707418.1:0-26967 GCF_902713425.1 Acipenser ruthenus
AAATTGGAAAACACATGTATTATGTATTTGGCTAAATAATGATAAACCATAAATATCTCCACTAAACAACATTTCTGGCAACCTAAATGCCCTTATTTAGGGCACAGAGGTAGTAAATTAGTGAAAGCAAGGAAGAATAATGGCAGAGTGGAAAATAGAGAACACCATAGAAAAGTGTGGAAAATAGAGAACATAGAAAAGTGTGGAAAATAGAGAACATCATAGAAAAGTGTGGCACGAATGACCACTGTAAGGCATGCTAGTTTATCACAGTAATCTTTCTAAAGGGTTGACTCATGAATGTGGTTTTGTATCCACTTCTTTAGGGTCAATGGCTAAGGAATACCCTAAGACAATTCAAACCTAAATATCCAACAACGGGTTGCCAAGTATTTGGCTTGCCTGGGGGCTAAGATAACAGGTGTTGTCAGCACGTAATTCCAATTCCAATAATAAGCCACCCCAAAGGAACTATCATCCAGCTGGCTACATATTATTTTACTATTAGAACCAGCTCTTGATTTCATAGACACTATTTATACAGTACCACCGAAAGTCAGGTCTGACAGTGTCTTAATTTAAAGGTATGCGTTGATGTATATATTTTATTAACAAAGCTTATGCTACTTCAATAGTGTAAAATTAATTTGCAATTCGCTGCCTGTAAATAAGAGGCAGTTATCTTGAGTAATACAGTGATAACTTTTCAGGGAAAGCTCTACCTGCATACAGAGCTATTTTGTGAGATGCAAGGTTTAGTAAATGGGTAATGTGTTGCTATATTAGTTAATAATAAACAAATTGCTTGTAAGAATGAAGTGTGATCACATCACAGCATGTCAAACTGTAAACATTTTTCTTTGTAAAAATGCTAGATTAAAAACACATAATTGACAATTATAGATGCATATGCATTGACTTATCCTCCATTTATTTTCTGATCTCATTTTTAAAGAAAGTATATCATAACATACTTCAGGCTTTCCAATTTCCTATAAATATTCAGATTCACACCCAGTACAGCCAGGCCCTTTTTATTGTTTTTTTTTTTTTAATCTGCCTTATTCGCTAACCTGATTGTGAACGACACACTAATTTAAGTGAAACTGTGATTAAAAGTTATCAAGTGGCTTTGGTGTCAGCTCTGAATGTAACAAACTGTATAAAATATGAGAAAGTATATCAGCTCCCACTGGTATAGGCACTCACGATGGTACCCTTTATGTTTTGTTTGTGTAACAGATTAGAGGATTTAGGCAGTGTGAAACATCTGCTTCACTAAGCTAATGTTGAGTGCACCTGGAATCATCTTTCACCTGTCTTTTATTTTGTTATAAACAAGAAGGATTGCTGAGAAAGTTTAAATTGGTATTGTTTTTGAAAACAAGCATTGTTGTTTCGTTTACTCCAGTACTTCTGAAGAGGTTATGAGCTGCATTCGTTGCTAACTAGAATTTTTTATTTTATTTACCATTTAAATTGTCATTCATATTTAATTTAAATGTTTAGTAAAATGCCATAAATTCATGTAAAGAAAAAAAGCCTGTTCAGGAAAATTGAGACATTCTTTCATAAAAGCTTTGATAACAGAATCTAGATAAAGTTACTCAGATGTTTAACTTGAATTATTTCTTCTCCCAAAGACCTCAGTGGTTTCCCAGAGACATATTTATAATAACAGACGGAACAGACATTCATCATTCTCATTTGTATCACTTGTACACTGTTACCAGATGGAATGGAAGGTTGTAGATGACAGGCAGATGTGAAAGCAGCGTGAGCCTAATTTCAGTTAAAGCTATCTGAACCAGGCCTGGTAAACAGGTACTCCTGTTGCAGGGCCATATAACCTGCGCACACAGGGATATCTTTCCTCCAAAAGGAATACAAATGTGTCACAAGGCTGTCTCCAGAACGTTGTTATGCATTTGTTTTTAAATGACAGTACATTGGGTAAGAACAGTCTGCATGTCAGGCCATGTGTACATCATCTGTTTGGTTGCCTGACGTCTCATTATAAATAGCAAATACACTACATAGTGTGGAAGTGGAATAAAATTAAATGGCGAACTAGAATATTGAAGCTGTCAATACAAAAACAGATACACATGTTTGGCATTTTGACAGTCTGTTATTGTTTTTAGGTTCTTGCTCTGAGGGGTTTAATACCTGGAGATGTGGAACTTCAGTCCTATGTCTACCATTTAAGCCAAGTTTTACAAGACATGAACGTGATTCTTTTTCATAGCATAGTGAAATGAGGCTTATGTTATTTATCATGTGCTAGTCGGCATCATTTAAACATTATATGTATAGTAGTATTGTTATCTAACAGACAATATTTGTAGGTTTGAATTTAATTTATATGTTCATTGTAAAATGGTCTAGAAGCTTTGCCACTTTGCCACTTTCTGTCTTGTATAATATTGTGTCCACTTCAAATTACATCAATATGTTTTACATAATTTAAAAACTTGGGTTGAGTTTGGTGGTTTGTTAGCTAAAGTGTGGCAAGACCTGTCCAGTTTTCTGTGCTTGTCTGTGACATAAGGTCAGCAAGACAGTGACTTGTCCAGTAATATTGCAAATAGCACCAAGCAACCTTACTGCAGTGCATTACCTACGTTACAGAAGTTCTCTCAAGCCACTTACATATCTAGAGAGCACTGTAGATAATCAACAATTTAAACTGTAGAGATTAAAGAGCCAACCAGCAAGGCCTCTGTGAATGTAATTGACAGCTTCCTTCTGGTAGACTTGGCGAATATCTGAAGCATCTGCTACATGTTTCTCAATGGATCGGTTTCCAAAGTTTCATTCTAAGTAACTGTGCTTTAAAAAGTAAGTAGCTTTAATGCCATTTTAATTACTTTTATTATTATTATTATTATTATTATTATTATTAGTAGTCGTAGTAGTAGTCGTAGTAGTAGTCGTAGTAGTAGTATTTATTTATTTCTTAGCAGACACCCTTATCCAGGGCGACTTACAGTCATAAACAAAAATACATTTCAAGAATGACAGTACAAGTATTAACACAATTAAGAGCAAGATAAAATACAATGACTTTGGTTCTAGCAAGTACAAGTATGACAAAATGTGATTCAATAACGGAGCAGATAACAGTGTCAATGATAGTTACATCAGGATATAATTAAATACAAAATACTACAGATTAAATAACACTTGTGACAGATTACAGTACTCTAAAGTACAGGATTAAATGCAGTAAAATAGGGAGCAGATAAGAGCAAGTAAAGCGCATTTAAGGAAGAGTGATAGTGTCCAGAAAGAAAAGAGGAGTTCTACATGTGAGTCTTGAGGAGGTGCCGGAAGGTGGTCAGGGACTGAGCAGTCCTGACATCTGTAGGAAGGTCATTCCACCACTGTGGGGTGAGGGTGGAGAAGGAGTGGGCTCTGGAGGCAGGGGAGCGTAGAGGAGGTACAGCCAGTCTTCTAGTGCAGGAGGAGCAGAGAGGTCGAGTGGGGGTGTAGGGAGAGATGAGTGTCTGGAGGTAGCTGGGTGCAGTCTGGTCAAGGCATCTGTAGGCTAATACAAGAGTCTTGAACTGGATGCGAGCGGTGTTTAGCAGAAGAGTGACAGTTCCAGAGTGCACCAGAGAGAGTGCATGGGGGGAGAGAGTGAGAGGGGGGGAGACGCAGAGGGATGAGGTTAGAGGGGTTGGAGGAGCATCGGCGGAGAGAGGGCAGAGGACGAGAGCAAGAGGACAGAACAGGGATGTGAGAGACAGTCATAGCAGACAAGCGAGACAAATAGGCACAGTGGGAGCATTGGGGTGGAGGATACAGACCTGACTAGTAGATGGCGTCTTCCAGAGCGCTGCTAGTTTCAGATCTATTCCAACAGCATCTCGGCGCAGGCCTCCCCGCGCTGGACTCCCACAGCTAGACTCCCGGCTCTTTTGTTGTGCTTCAGTTGGCTGGCGCTTGGTGCTGGCGCACAAAAAGCCTGCCTGACTAATATAACAGCTAGGTGGAAAAAAAACTAAACTGTGTGGAAACCAATCAAATAGCAAATCAACCTGTATTCAATTTAACCACACTCACCTGGTACTAATCACACACTACCTCACCTAACTGAAACACAATGTTACAATGTTACGTTTATGCAATTTCTTTACTATGGTGTATGAAATCTTAATGTTTTTTTGTTTCTTTTTATCCAACATAGGGTTATTATCATTACCCACCTCTGTAAGAGCAGCATTTATGAGTTTGCAAACCCACCACTGCTACACCTACTAGTCCTAATATCTCATAAACCATATACGATGGTAACTTCATTTTTATTTTCAGTGTTATGGATAATCCTCGCTAAAAATCTACTGGCCCACCCTTACTTTGACCTGTGACCGGCTGCCTTATTTGGGTCTGGTTTTCTGGATGATAAAGACCTAACACTTCAAGTTACTGGCTTCATACTCGCATGTAGACATACTCTATCATGCTACAGTATGTATTATGTGATTCCCTAGGTCAAGTTCAATCATGGATGTCTTACAAGAAAAATCAACCCTTTTGTGCATGTTTAGGTACCCTAATATCTCATCAAAATCACTCTAAAATAGGAAACAGCAAGTGACAGATGTAAATTGACTTTTTAGCTAGCCAAATCTGTAACACTTGACTGATATATCCTTTAGTGCAGTGGTTTTCAAACTGGGGTACGTGAGCTCTTGTCAAAGGGTATGTGAGAAAAATCATGTAATGGTGTTGTAGTACTTTGTGGCTTAGAAATCAAATCAACAATGTTGAATTGCCTTTAAAATAAAACCATAGCCATACTGGTGTACGTTTCCTTTCTGTTGGGTGAGGTTAACTTTATGAATACAGCTGGCTGCTGACAGTGAGTGAGCGTTGAGCGCACACATGGCTAACCTAAATATTTAAACAGCAAGGCAGTGGCGACTACAGTCTGTGGGCTAAAAAAAAAAAAAAGAAACTCAAAGATTGTCATTGTATGATGTTGCTTCTTTTAAAAAAAAATGTACTATTTACTAGGTAAGATTACTCTCTGGAGTTTAAATGTTCAGTGCTAGTAGTTTAATCACTTCAGTGTTTTTTCTACCTTTATATTTTTAAATAACTATATTATTGAGCTGAGCAGGCAGCTGGGCCGCCCTACTCAGACAGTGAAATCATGCACTCGTTCTGCACTGGAGCTGCAGCGACACGATTGTTAACTTTACTTGCAATGCTTTCAAAAAATGTTTTTTTCATTATTACAGTCAGCACTCACATATCCGACCCCATAAAATTTTGACTATAAAATTGTGACGCATATCTGATTTGACGTGTGTGTAGGTGAGCAAGTTGTAACCTCCCCCTACCACCCAAACAGCCCAGCACACACACAGATTTCGTAAAGAAAGAAAAAAATATGACTTGGGTTTGAGGAATTGTACAGGGAGACGTTGATTTTTTCATTGAAATTTGTTAGCGCACAAGTTGGGGGAATAATACAGCAGTAAAAGACAAAAACTGTCAGTTTTTTCAGTGAACACAAACATACAATGTTAAAAATACATAGCTGAAAGGACTGTGTTTTAAAATAAGCAGGCTTCCATTTAGATGTGGTTTTGTTGGTACAGTACTATATTTTCAACAAAATGCACTAAAGAAACTGAAGATCACAGATTAAAAAAAAAATGCATCTTAGTATCTAAAAGTGTTTAGTGATTAACTTTTACATTACCGTGCCTTGTCTCATTCGCTTTGTTTTTGGAGGAAGTGCTGTGTAACTGCAGTGCATAATAAAGACTGACTGATTTGCCATGCTGGAAACTAAACAAACAAACAAACAAACAAACAAACGCGGGCTGTGATGGTTAAACAAGTCAGTTACAACATTGAAGAGATGGGCTTTATATCAGAAAACTGGTAGCGGAGTCACAAATCGCGCGTGACGGGTAAGTGCATTAATTTGTTATATATATTGTGACAGGATGACTGAGTCGGTGACGTCAGACAGAAGCAGGAACGTAAAAACACTGACACCAGGGAAGTACTGCAGGTAAAGGCTGGCCGCCGTTTTTAATAATAACAAAAAACAAAATAAATATTTTAACAAAAACAAATCACTAACACTGCATAATAAATAAACCATACAGGTCAGGCTGGGCAGTCGCTGTCACTGTTCCTGTATTGTTATACTTAAATGTTTTACCGTTTACGTTTCTTTCCACTCTCGCTCTCTCCGCTCCTACATCACCCACCTCGAGTTGGAGAGCTGCAGCCTTTTTATATCGTGGCCGAGGGGTTTAACTATCTTGCAATTAATTATTCTCTTACCCCTCGGCCACAATCTGCACAAGTTTATTAATTACGGTGTAGATGGGGCTTCCCATCCACGCTACTAAATAATAAATAAACGGCTACGCCGTCATTTAAAATACAAAACAACCGGCGCTTCGCCGTCATAAATATAATACAATAAAAATAAATAAACAATACAAAATAAACACAGGTGCGGAGGGGGACCCCGCTCTAAAATAAAATAAACAAAACAATGTACTGGGCACCTCGCCCTGTTACATATCCCCCCCCCCCCCTTGTGCAACGCACACATGGCCCCAACGGCCACCTCCCCCCTCAGTCTCAGAGTCCTGGAAGAGGGGGAAGCACAGTGTCCATGGGGGTGGCCATGGTGGGAGGTCCGGCACCCCCCAATTCTTCGTGGCTGGCAGCTCCCTCTTCCGGGGCTCCCGCCACACTCTATCCTGCCGCGAAAGTGCGTCTGGGGGAGCTGGTCTCCTGACCTCCACCCCTTTCTTCAAAGCCGGCAGTTCCCCTCCGTGGGGCTCCGGCCATCCAATTTCCGGCCGCGAAAATGTGGCTGGGGGAGCTGGTCTCCTGACCTCCCCCCCTTTCTTCATGGCCGGCAGTTCCCCTCCGTGGGGCTCCGGCCATCCAATTTCCGGCCGCGAAAATGTGGCTGGGGGAGCTGGTCTCCTGACCTCCCCCCCTTTCTTCATGTCCGGCAGCTCCCCTTCATGGAGCTCCGGCCACAGTGTAGCGACCCGAGGCAAGGCAGAGCCCCCAGCGACCCCAGGCGAAGCAGGATCCCTGGCGACCCCAGGCGAAGCAGGATCATCGACGACCCCAGGCAACGGCAGCAGCGGACCCTCGGGAGGTGACGGCAGCAGCAGCGGACCCTTGGGAGGCGATGGCAGCAGCAGCGGACCCTCGGGAGGCGACGGCAGCAGCAGCAGACCCTCGGGAGGTGAACTCGGGAGGGGAGCCCCTGGCCATGGAGGCGGCAGCGGGAGCTCCACTTCTCCCTCGTACCCTGTACCCTGTGCGGAGCAACAGGCAGCCCCAGGCGATGCGGAGCAACAGGCAGCCCCAGGCGATCCAGGCGTGGCATCCCTGTGGTGCGAGGCTGGCATCCTTGGGTGGTGCGAGGCTGGCATCCCCGAGCGATGGCGAACTGGCATCCCCGGGCAATGGCGAACTGGCATCCCCGGGCGATGCACGACAGGGTGGCAGCGGTCCCTCAGGAGGCGACGGCGGCAGCGGACCCTTGGGAGGCGATTGCAGGAGGGGAGGCAGGACCAGCGGTGGGGCTAGGTTTGGCCCTCTTCCGCGGTGACCCGGCCGTTTTCCCCCTTGCCCTTTTTAGCAGCCTGTGCAAGGGCAGCTGCGGACCGCCAGCCTTCTGTTCTGGTCTGTCCTGTCGTGAAGGGAAAGGTAGCTCCTGCTCCGCTCCCTCGGGTGGTGGAGGCAGAGGCAGCTCCTGCTCCTCTCCCTCAGGTGGTGATGGTAGAGGCAGAGGCAGCTACTGCTCCTCTCCCTCAGGTGGTGGTGGAGGCAGAGGCAGCTCCTGCTCCTCTCCCTCAGGTGGTGGTGGAGGCAGAGGCAGCTCCTGCTGCTCTGCTCCTGGCGAAATCGGCAGCGGCTCCTCTCCTTCTGGCTGCGAAGGCGGCAGGGGCTCCTCCCCTTCTGGCTGCGAAGGTGGCAGGGGCTCCTCCCCTTCTGGCTGCGAAGGCGGCAGGGCCTCCTCCCCTTCTGGCTGCAGCGGTGAAACCAGCAGGCATGCTCCCTCTGCTGGTGGCGGCGATGGAGGCGGAACCAGCAGGCATGCTCCCTCTGCTGGTGGCGGCGATGGAGGTGAAACCAGCAGGCATACTCCCTCTGCTGGTGGCGGTGGGAGCGACAAGTCGTCCTCCCATGGAGGTGGAGGTGGCACCAGCAGGAACTTACCCTCTGCTGGCAGGTACCTGGGCTGTGGATGTTCGGCCTTCCCCCTCTTGGGTTGTGGACGCACAGACTCCCCCCTCTTGGGCTGTGGATGCACCGACTCACCCCTCTTGGGCTGTGGACGTTCGGGCGCCTCCCTTTCAGGCGCAGGACGTTCGGGCTCCTTCCTCTTGGGTGCTGGAGATGGCCGGGTCTGGTCCACTGCCCAGAACCACTCTGCAGCGTCCCCCACCAGACCCTGGTTCCACACCTCTTCAAACTGGGGGTCCCCGTAAGGGCAGTCCTCCCTGACATGCCCAAACTCGCAACAGGCGCCGCACATGGGAGCCCCCTCCTTCCTCCACTGCTCCTGTTCAGCTGCCCAGTCCGGGGGTCCAAACTTAGTTGGCACCCGGGACCACCACCTCTTGTTCAGCTGCTGTGGTTGCTGTTGTTGCCGCTGTTGTTGGGGCGGTGGGAGCAGCAGTCTACCTCCCTCTGCTGGTGGTGGAGACTGAGGCGACCCCTGCTCCTCCCTCTCCTGATGGACAGGGCAGCGGGCCACGTAGCGCTCACCTCCGCAGATGGGGCATAGCTGGGGTAGCTGTCCGAGGGGGTACCAGGGGCAGTTGGTTCTAGAATGCCCAGGCTTAGCGCAGCAGTAACACCCGGGCTGCTGTTCCTCCGGCTGGTGTTGTGGCTGCTGCCTTCTCATCCTCCTCTTTCCTCCCATCCTTCTTCCTCCTCACTCCTTTTCTCCACACACTATGAAAAAAAAAACGAAAAAACTGCAGTACCCTACTTCTGCCTGAGTCCAGGAGGCGCTGGTAATCCCACGCTGGACACCACGTGTGACAGGATGACTGAGTCGGTGACGTCAGACAGAAGCAGGAACGTAAAAACACTGACACCAGGGAAGTACTGCAGGTAAAGGCTGGCCGCCGTTTTTATTAATAACAAAAAACAAAATAAATATTTTAACAAAAACAAATCACGAACACTACATAATAAATAAACCATACAGGTCAGGCTGGGCAGTCGCTGTCACTGTTCCTGTATTGTTATACTTAAATGTTTTACCGTTTACGTTTCTTTCCACTCTCGCTCTCTCCGCTCCTACATCACCCACCTCGAGCTGGAGAGCTGCAGCCTTTTTATATCGTGGCCGAGGGGTTTAACTATCTTGCAATTAATTATTCTCTTACCCCTCGGCCACAATCTGCACAAGTTTATTAATTACCGTGTGGATGGGGCTTCCCATCCACGCTACTAAATAATAAACAAACGGCTACACCGTCATTTAAAATACAAAACAACATTTAAAATAAACAAAACAAACACCTAGCTCTTTTTTTGAGCACTTAACTAAAAACACAGAACACTGGAACAGAACCACTCCAGCTCTTTTGTTGAGCACTTAACTAAATACACAGAACACAGAACAGGACCACTCCAACAAAACAAAAACCACACTGGTTTACACTACCTTTCTTTTCTTTTTCTACGCTTGTGTACACAAACAAGCGGGCTCCTATACACACCACACAGCAGCCCTGAGCAGACTGCCTGCACTCTTTAAATACCCTGCACCTGATTCTAATTTACAATAAAGCAAAACAATTAAACTACTAACAAAAATGTGCCTGTACACGTTTTACGCAGGGAAGATTTTAACCCCCTCCCTGCTGTGTTACAATATATGTATATATATAAATAATAGGGATTGATTTTATTGAGTGTGTTCATATGATAGCCCATCAACAAGCTTTAATGGTCTTACAGCTAATGTCTGCATTTGTTTGAAGAAATGCATGCCTTTTGTTGACAATTGCTTTTTTATTTTGTTTGGAACTGTAGTGTGCAAGGTATATTTGTATTTGTATTAATTTAAGTTGTAATCATATAATACCTTATTTGAATTCAAAATCACGTAGGACCCACCACTATTGAAATAATCAGACTGGACAATGCTTCTAGTGAATATAAAGAAACATTTTTATTAGAAATACAACTAAATAAAGGCAAAATTAAAAGGTGCAACAACTAAAGTAATACAGAAATAAATAATTAACTAAATTCAACAGTACAGAAAGGAAAATATAAACACCTCACTCCCGATAGTTGATTAGCGATCCAAAGCAATCTATGGGAGATTCCCTCAAGGTTACAACCGCATTCGTGACAGCTATTTAAGACGAAGGTTAGTCTTAAAAGGGGTATCGTTAGTAACACAAATACTTACTTTCATTAATATTTGATAATCAAAGCATTGTTAAATCAGTCTCATATGGCTCCCTTGAGAAAGATATGTACAACATATCGAAACGTTGGGCAGCTGGCTCTTTGAGCTAAAATATATATATATATATATATATATATATATAGTTTTGGTTCAGAAGGCAATTCTTACCCTTGCGAGATAAAGACGTTCTTTGCGTCCAGACAACCTAATCGAGAATTATCTATTATCAAGACAGCTAAATTTGGATTCTAGCTTTAAACGCAGAATGATAATTGCCTTGTAAAACATACAACAAACAATTACTATAGTGTTCACTAACTCAAAGCCTGAATTGAATACATCTCCTTGGCTTCTGGCTGCCGTAGCTTCAGATCTGCGCTGCTTCCCTCCATTTCTATCCATAGCATAGCACAGCCACACCATAGCTGCCGTAGCAAAGGCATCTTCAGTCACTTGCTTGGTAAAATGATTTCTTCTGACAGCTCCTGAATTAATGTACATGTAGACCGTACATATCATAACGTAATTTATATTTACTCAGTTCTGCTTTTCATTAATTTTAACTTTATATATAATATATATATATATATATATATATATATATATATATTTTAGCTCAAAGAGCCAGCTGCCCAACGTTTCGATATGTTGTACATATCTTTCTCAAGGGAGCCTGTGTTTGAATCCAAACATTGGAGGTATTTATAGGTTTTTGACGGCATGACAACTACTTGTTATTGTTTACATTCAAATTCATGATTTATTCTTACATGATGTAATGGTGTTCTATATATTGTGACATCATTTTTACTTCTATCTTTGAATCTGTATTAATTCTAATTAACACTACTTTATATAAACTTATATTTTTATTATATCATGCAATGCTGGCTTTGAGGATCAGTCTAGATTTGGCCTCCCCAGCACATCAGCATGCACAACTTTTGAATGAATTTTGTTTATTTATTTAAATGTTATATATTTATTGAAGTTAATTAGTTCATTCTTTTCTGTTGAGTCCCGCTGGCATAATCGTGTTCAGTCTATTTATCCATTTACTTTCTTTTATTCTTCGATATGTCGCATTGTCTAATTTGAGCTGTTCTAATACTACAAACTTTACATCATTTATGTCATGTCCCTGACTGGTGAAGTGCTGTACTATTGGTTCATTCATTTTTTTATTTCTAATTAATGAAAGGTGGTTCTGAATTCTTTTATATAAAGTAGTTCCAGTCTCTCCAACATATTTGATTTCATCACATTTTTCACAGGCTATTCCATAAACAACATTGCTATTTTTACAGTAGGTATTAGTTTTTAGTGGATATGTGGTGTTCTTATGTTTAATTATATTTTTACGTTTGTCTATGTATTTACACACTTTACATCTACTAGTGCATATGTTCGTAGAACCTATTTTGTCAATTATTCTTTTATGTTTACTGTGAACTAAAATATCACCTAAATTAGCTTCTCTTTTGAATGCTACAACTGGGGCCTTAAGAAATACTTTTTTTAATTTTTCTGAATTATGTAGAATCCGCAAGTGTTTCCAAACTATCTTAGAAATATTGGGCAAAAGTTTAGAGTAAGTCATTATTAATGGGACTCTTTTGACCTTTTTATCTCTATTTTTATAATCTAGTAGATCATCTCTTTTTAGTTTATCCACTTTTCTTAACTCTGTCTCTATAATTCTTTCTTTGTATCCTCTTTTTTTAAGATTTGTTTTTAATACATTTCTTTGTTTTACATAGTCACTTTCTTTTGAGCATATTCTTCGTATTCTTATTCCTAGACCCTTTGGGATTGCCCTTTTAGTGTGTATCGGATGTGCAGAGGACATGTGTAAATACTGGTGCATGTCAGTAGGTTTACAGAAGAGGTCAGTCACGCATCCTCACAAGGTTTTTAAAATATAAAACAATAACAAATACGTGGCGCTTCGCCGAAATATAAACATAAATCATAATATAAAATAAATAATAAACAAAGGGGCGGGTCACTCCGCCACACCTTCCCATACAGTTTTGAGAAATGTTCAACAAACAAAGCTAGCAGTGTCTGTGCATAGTCACAGTGTGCTTTGGACAGCACAGGACACAGAAGAATGTACATTCCTACAGAGAACAGCATAAAATTGTTAACAGTCTCACAAAGTCTCTTTTTAAGAACAACAGGCCCAGCATACAGCAGAAAAAAAAAATTCTTTGGAACAAAGTCTTTCAAAGCAATCAGTCCTTCAGAGATGGCCCTAACTAAGGTGGCACTTAGTCTAAACATAAGTGGACCTTTCAGACAAATTCGCAACAAAAGTCTCATGACCCCAAGACAACATGAATGCATGTAATCCACAGGAAACTGTGAAACCATACCAATTAACATGCCGGAGAATAGAGAAGGACCCAAATGGTGTTCTTTATCAGACAGGAGATTGAACTGTTCATCAGTGCGCTGTGGAGCTGCTGTTTTGGCAAAAGTCATTTTGCCATTCCACTCACCTGGTTGTGTGCACTTGTCACACCCAGAGTAGCCAGAGTGCGATTTAACATTTTTCACAAAACTACGGGCGGGGGTGTCACAAATAACAGCAGATATTCTAAACCTGTAGTGGATATACAGGTGAATCCTTCTTTTTGCAATTTGTCACTTCCCTGCACAAACGCTTCCAGATACTCAGATGCAGATGTAGGCTTGTGTTTACCAATGATAAATTGGTCCTTTCTTTCCATTTGATCTAGCATGCCCAAGATTGGCCAGAACTGAACACTCGAGCTTTTAAAAATGGGCAGCCCATCAATATTCACCTGCAGTGTAATACAGGTATTTTGTTCTGTGCAAGAGAATACAACACAAGTTTTGAACACAGTCCAGGCAAAATTACCAAAGTGGTAATATTCCCCACCCAGGCATTCTTGACCCAGGCATTCCATACCCAGACATTCTTGACCCAGGCATTCCATACCCAGGCATTCTTGACCCAGGCATTCCATACCCAGATATTCTTGACTGGTGCTGTACCAAGTAAAGTTCATGGGTCTTTGGGTAATGATGGATGGTTTAGCGTAATACATCAAGCAGAGCAAATATTGCACTTAAAGAAATGTTATCCCGTAGCCCATTCAGCTAGCTTTTCAAACAAATCTCCTGAATTAAGTTCACTTTCAGAACAGGAATCACATCACATATATCATTATCCTCACACAAAAGGTTTTGTTGATGCAACTAAATCTGAAAGAGGGACTTCAGAGTTAGAGGTGTCTCTTTCAATTGCATAGTTTCTGAATCAAGAGATATTGTATCCTTCCAATCAAATGTATCTGCAACTCCATAATCTTTTACCTGCATTTCTAAAATACGCTGATCAACTCTAGCCTGAATTTATCTACGAATGGTCCAGTATCATGGTACTTTGGAGTAATCCATAATGACATTTTTTTCTTTTTAGTAAAGATTATTGTCTTTCAAAAACAAACATGCATTCCATAGTTCCACAGAGAGCTGTAAAAGACAGACTTCAACTATCAGGTGCATGCTAATAATCCCATATGTAGGTGTGTCAAGGCAGTACAGTGACAAAAAAGAAAATAGTTTAGTTACACTATTACTACCTACATACTCAATAATATTGCTCCTTACCTCCAAATCTAATATATTTCCCATTGTCCAAATGAGGAAAAAAAAATTGAAAACTAGATTAACATTACGGCATATTGTTTACTGTTGAGGTTACACTGTATAAATTACACAGCCCAGTTTCTGACATTACTGATTTAAATACAAATAATCTGTATAAAATAAATTAATAAATAGCTCATCTCTGCATTCGGGTTAAACCAGAAAACGTCCCTAATATTTATGAATAAATAAATGCATGTGCAGTTTGTCTGGAGTGATTCAAATACAACGTATACAGAAAGAACTGTTACTTTTTACACGATCCGAATATGTATTTTTTTCCTAATTATACATACAAAAAATTACCCGATTTCAACCAGATAACCACGATTAAACCCACCTGAATGTTAGAATTCAAACTCTGTTTATTCACCGTTCCAAATCAACAAAAAAAAACCCGTCCTGCAGACCTGTATTTGCTTCTGATATTATTGTGCACACACTCTGAACGCAGTCTGTCAGTGTCTACTTCCTAGCTGTCCTTACTGTATCTATTTCAATTTAGAATAGCAAATAAAGTTGTTTTTTTTTTTTTTAAACTGAATCGAAAATAGTGTTAATCAGCAGCTATAGCAACAACTCTATGGTTTTATTCACAAGTTGTAAAACAAATGGATGCAGACTGGCATTCAATAACTTTATTTCAATGGATCACCAGCAACACAGACACGGTACCTGTTCTCTGACAGCACTTTGAATACACTTTATGAACACAACAATTACCACTAACACATTACAAAAGTAGCCTAACAGTATACTGATATTTAGTTGGCTGCTCAAATATGCACTCAAATCTTATTTAAAAAAATAAGAAAAGCAGTTAACTTAAAATGAAATCTTAGTTTCAAAACAATAATTATACACAATAAGTACATTGAATACCAAGTAATTATATTCATAAGGTAAGCTACTATTTAAACACTAAAAAAGTAATTACCTGAATCAGGAGGAGGAAACGTGGTCGAAATTCAAAACGAGAAGGCCGGAACGTCAAGGCAGAGAGTTGTTGGAGAATATTAATTAGCCAAAAAGGTACAATTATCTAGGAAGGAAGGAAGTAATAAATAAATAAAAACAAAGTTATCGCCTCCTATGCAGAGTTTTAAAAATGATGATTCGACTTGGGGGGGCTGCTTCAAACTAATGCTGCATGTGCAGGGCAGAGACAATCCCGCCAGCTCACAATTTAAATTTGAACAACAATAACAAACTAAACGTACAAAATAATAACAGTACACTTATAAAGCGACCTGTAATATACGGGGAAGCAGATACGACTTATTAAAACCACACAAATACAATTTTTAAATGAAATGACTATGCAAATATAATGACTAAATTCCAATTCAGACACTTACAATCTGGCCTACCTAAATTTCCCCCTGTAGTTCAATTGGCTAAGCAATTCCTCACTCCTCCCACTTTAACTGCTGTGTCAGTGTGCTGGCACAGAATGGCTGCCACGTGTAAAGAGCTTTGGGATCCTATGGGATGAAAGGTGCTGTATAAATCCAAAGTATTGTCTTTCACTTAAATAAAGAGCTTTTTTAAACTAGGGGTACGCCTGGTAATTTTAGTTCAAAGTGTTTGAAGACCCTTTTTTTACCTTCAAAAGGGTGAGAAATGACAATTTGTCTGGTATGGTAAAGCAGGTTGTACCACCCAGGATCTTGAAATGTGGTATGCTGGCAGCATAAGCAGGTCTACCATTACTCTGGAAGTTTCAAAACCCTCCATTTATGTGAAAAAAATGGACATTCCATTGTTTATCAGTGCCTACTTTGGGATGCTGGTAGAGGACACAGTGAGTTTCTTTTCTCTTTTTTGTATTTATTTAATTGTTATTTAGCATGTTCTTCTCTCAAACTCAGCTGTGGGTAAACACAAAATTTAAGGCAGGTTGTTTATAATTAGGCTTGCTACTCTTTGCCTGCCTTTAAAGCTGTAATTAACATTGTTGAACCATCTCAATTCCTTAATTACATCATGGATATCTGACGATGATGAAACAAGCTGAAACATTTTTCTAGCTATACATTCCTTGAACAAAACTGATCACTTTACACTGTAAGGAAGATGTAGTCACTACACTACACACCGCTTGTTTTATAAAATACATACATTCTGACTGGAGACGCACTGTTTTTAAGCTTAGCAAAGGAACAATATGGGGACCTAATTACGTGTTTGAATTAAAAATGGTGCTATGTAAATCTGGTGATACGAAGCAATGAGCCTGTTGCGCACCAACCCCGAGTTAATGCTGCATTATTTTCTTTCTCTGTTATTTGTTATTGTACTATTTTGCTGGAATGTAGTTAAATAATACTCATGAATATAATACAATGTGTACTGGTACAATATTGCAACTGAGTTTGTGAAATATTTTCATTATATTAATTTGTTTTAAAAATATGGCAATTCCGAAATGTTTCTGAAGTTCTTTTTTACCCCATAGGAGAAAAATGGTGAACCAAGCCATCTTTTGCTTATTTTCTTTAATTTCCTGTTATACAGGTATGTTGTCTTTCTGTATTTTAATTTAAAAATGTATTTTGTTTTCGTGTCGGTTTAAAATGTGATTTCTAGAGGGGAGATGAATGGTGAACCGAGGTATCTTTTGCTTATTTTCCTTCATTTTCTGTTATACAGAGAAAATAAACGTTCCGGTGGTCTTCTTTTTAACAAATCATTCGTAACATCACAACACAACGCAGATATAAGACAGCCGGAGTTTGAGCGCAGGCAGGGAAAGAGAGACACAGTTTTCAGCTCTTACTAGTCAAGGAACGACACACACACAGAGACCGGTTACAGTGGTGCCGTGACCCGCCGTGTGGATTGACGCCATCTCGTCCGCCGACTGATAAGAGCACATTGAGTGCTTTTCACCTATTGATTGACATGCCTACACGTCACCACATTCAACGTTTCATGGAAGCAGAAGCCCACCGACAACTACAAGATGATTCCTGGTCAATGACCTTGGAGGAATTAGAAGCTTTCATTTCACTAGTATATGCCCGTGGAGCATTTGGTGCTAGAAGCCTGGGTTACTGTTGATAGCTGTGCCAAATGTGCAAAGACAGTCCATGCACTGTATATTTTGGAAAAGCACAGGATCTGTGTGATTTGTGCCAGCACTTATACTTTGTAAACAATTGTAAATGAAGCCTATTCTGTTCAAATGTTTATTTATTCATGTAATTTCAATTATAGTATGTCTGTGTATAAATGCATAGCTTTGGTTGCAGGGTGGAGCTAGCTTTTCATGCCAGGGGGGGAGAGTCTTACTTGAGGGGTCCATTGTTAATATTGTATAATATAAAAACGATGGAACACTTTATTTACAAACAACCAGACTTTTACTTTATTTATTAAAATGAGGTAAGAATGCCACATCCAGAGTAAAAAACAGGGACATATATATATATATATATATATATATATATATATATATAATATATTTTTTTGTTTTTATTGTCATCTGACCAAATCACAAAAAGCCAGGTTAGAACAATTAGATCAGCTTTTAACACTTAAAACGTTAGGTTATTATCATAACCTTGGTTCTCTGAGAAGAATTGAAAAGCATTATGCCAACAAACTCTCGCAAGAGTGCATGACGCAATGTGAGTTGCCCCGACAAAAGCACATTGCAGCCATTTGCAAATTTTCTTTTTTACTTTTGAGTCTCGTGGCTCTGCAGCGACCGCGAAGCCTGATGGTTAATATTCTATTTCAGAGAACCAGGGTCATGATAATAACCTAACGTTCTCTTTCAAGTATGAAATATTAACCATAATGGGTAAGTATATCCAATCTGTCGTGAGGACAGACGCAAGACTAGCAGTCCTACAAGGTGACAAGTTACTTACCGATTGATTCTTAGTTGAGGGGACGGCCTCTGAGGCAGCCCTCAACACACTTGGTCCAAACCCAGGACACAGCGGATCCACGATGTTCATCCTATAGAACCTCATGAATGTGTGGGGGGTCGCCCACACCGCTGCATTGCATATGTCCGTGACAGATGCAGCCTGGAACATCGCCAAAGAAGTGGCCTGCCCTCTAGTGGAATGGCCAGTGATCTTCTCCGGTTGGGGCAACTTCACAAGTTGATACGCCATCTTCACGGTCTCTGTTAGCCACCTAGACAGGCGCTGTTTAGACAGAGCCTGGCCTTGGGACTGAGAACCGTAGCAAACAAAGAGTTGCTCCGACTGGCGCCAACCTTTTGTCCTCTCCACATAGTACGCCAGCGCTCTGATAGGGCATAGCGTGTGGAGCATTCTGTCTCTGTCAGACTGGAAAGGAGGAGGGTGAAAAGCCTCCAGCTCCACCGACTGATTGATATGGAGAGCTGAATATTCTTCAGCAAAAACGCAGGGTTGGTCCGGAGTGTCACTCGTGACCGCCCCTTCGGCAAAATATAAACAGACTTTGGCGACAGATAGTGCCTGCAGCTCACTTACTCGCTTAGCAGAAGTGACTGCCACCAAAAAAAATGTCTTAATAGACAAAAGCTTCAGCTCTGTGGAATGCATGGGCTCAAAAGATGGTTTCGTCAGTGCATTCAGCACGACATTCAACCGCCAGTGAGGAACAACGTCCTTCCTCGGAGGACGGAGTCTCCTAGACCCCTTCAAAAACTGTCCCGCCAGGAAATGTGCTCCTGGGGAGACTGAGTCTATTTTCACATGGCAAGCTGAAATAGCTGCCAGGTAGACTTTTAGAGTAGAATTGCAAGATCACTGCCATCGGGCATGTTGTGGGATCCTCTCCCTTCGATAGACATCATGTCTGAAAAACGCCCCACTTGTAGCCATACTGGGAACGAGTGGAGGCAGCCCTAGCGTTCTGTAAGGTGTCAATCACCCTATTAGACAAACCCAGACGGCTCAAATGGAGCCGCTCAGGGGCCAGACCTAGAGCTGTAGGCTCAATGGATCGTGATGCCACAGACCGCCCTGCACCTGGCTGAGCAGGTTGCGGCGACTGGGCAACTGCCAAGGCTGTCCGCACAGGAGCTGTATCAGTGATGCAAACCAGGCTCTCTTGGGCCAGTGAGGTGCTACTAGTAGGACCGTGGCCCTGTCCTGTCTGATCTTCTCCAGACACAGCGGTAGCAAAGCTATCGGCGGAAACGCATATAGTGGACTCGCTGGCCACTGGTGAGCCAATGTGTCGACCCGTAGACACCCTTCGTCTCTTCTTATGGAGAACCACAGGGTGCAATGTGTCGACTCCCGGGAGGCAAAGAGGTCGATCTCTGCTCTCCCAAACCGTTCCCATATGAGGCTCACGACCTTGGGATGGAGTCTCCAGTCTGCGCCGTCCGGAACCTGCCTCGAGAAGAGGTCTGCGGCAATGTTCACCACTCCGGGTAGGTGTACCGCTCGGTGTGAGAGGAGGTGGATGTGAGCCCAGACCAGAAGCATGGTGACCACCCTGTTGAGACTGGGTGATCTTGTACCACCCTGGTGGTTGATGTAAGCCACCACTGTCGTGTTGTCCGTCCGGACAAGCATGTGTCTCTGCCTGATCTCCTCTAGAAAGAACTGAAGGGTGAGAAACACTGCTTGCAGTTCTAGAAGATTTATGTGTTGGCCCCGCCACGGAGGCCGCCACACCCCTTGTGCACCCCGACCGTTCCACACTCCGTCCCAACCGTGGTTGGAGGCGTCGGTGGTAACAGCTTCTCTTCTCGTGACCGCTCCCAGCCTGATGCCTAGGCATAGGTGGGTCGGTTGTTTCCACCAAGAGAGAGTCTGGAGACAATATCTGCACACTGTCACCAAACGGTTGCGGTTCAGCATTGGGTGAGGGACCATCCTGTTGAACCAGGCCTGGAGGGGCCGCATATGCAGGAGGCCCAGGGGAAGGGATTGAGAAGCTGCTGCCATCAGGCCCAGAAGTTTCTGGAATGTCACCACTGGTAAAGCTCTGCCTAACTGGAATAGGTCTAGGCAGGCTGATATGCTTGACACCCTGTCGTCCGACAGCGCTGCTGTCATAGACTGGGAGTCCAGACTCAGACCCAAGTAGAGCTCTACTTGAGCTGGTGTCAGTTGACTTTTCGCATGATTTACCTTCAGACCTAGTCTGGATAGGTGATCGGTAACAAGTTCTGTGTGTTGCTGCGCCTGACCTGGTGACTCCGCACAAATGAGCCAGTCGTCCAGGTAGTTTAGAACTCTGATACCCTTGAGTCTCAGAGTGGCCAAGATAGTGTCCATGCATTTCGTGAAAACACGTGGCGCTAGGGATAGGCCGAACGGCAGTACATGGAACTCGTAGCCCTTCCCTTGAAAGGCGAACCGAAGATACTTCTGGTGCCCTGGTTTTATGGGAATGTGGAAGTAGGCGTCCTGCAAGTCCACTGTCGTGAACCAGTCACCCAACCTGATGAACTGACAGCTGTCGCAAGGTCAACATCTTGAACCGCCTGCAACTCAGATACAGGTTGACCTGTCTGAGATCGAGGATCGGTCTGAGGCCGCCATCCCGTTTGGGCACCAGAAAGTATTTGGAGTAGAACCACCCGACCATGTCGGAGGGTGGCTTCTGCAGGAAGGTTTTTAGCTCCTGAGCCAGTGAGTCGTTGGCTTGGGGGTCCTTGACCATTGTAAGGAGTACCCCCTGTTGCTTCGGTTTAGGCGCCTGCGGTTTCTTATCAGGCTCATTGCGCTGGAACCGCCTTTGCCTACCACGCCCTCGGCCCGCCCTACAAGCGGCCGCTGGAGAGTCCCGTGGACCGCCCTGAGGCTGCCATTGTGGCCGAGGCGGTGGTCTCTGATACCACTGCTTCTTAGGTGGTGGTGCCGGCTTAGGGGCAAGGTCACTGAACGCCTTTGTTGCTTCCCTTGCCGCTTTGGACCGAAGCAACAAGTCGTCCACTGCAGGACCGAATGTATGCCCTGGTGTGATGGCAGAGCTCCAGATGTGGCTCTGGTAAGCCACCAAACATGTATTGTAGTTGCCCAACCGGGCAACGAAGGCATCAGCAGAGTAAGCTGTGGCGTCAAGCTGCTGGCAGCTTGACGCCACATTCAATGCAACCATGAAACATAGTAGTGTAGGTACCGAGACGTTGGTATCAACAGACTTAATAAAACCTAGTCTGGGTACCCAATGTAAAGTATTACCTACAGTTAGCTTGGTACTGAACCTGGTACTGAGCGTTTGTTCTAGGTACTGAGGGAGTTGGTACCGACAGACTTAGTATAACTAGTCTGGGTACCAATAAAAATATTACTGGTATCAAGTCTAACCAGTTAGCTTGGTACCGAACCTGGTACCGAATGTCAGTTCTGGGTACCATTGGTATCAACAGACCTGGTATGAACCAGTCTGGGTACCAAATACAAATACCTACCGTCGGTACTGAAGGGTAGCGAAAAACGCGGTAGCAGTACCGAAGCGTATGCAAATGCGGTAGCGCAGGGTACCGAAGCATATGCAAACGCGGTAGCATCAGTACCAAGTGTATGAAAACATGGTACTGAGACGCCGTACTGTCTCAATATAGAGTTAATAACTCAAAGGCTGCGTCAACTCTGGTACCAAGGTACAAAGAAGAAAAAACGCAAACCTTGCACTAATGCACAACAGCAGCAGCCAGCAATCCCACAAAAAGCAGGAGATCTCACAAAGAGATGCACGCCAGCTAACTGTACATTGAAGAAGACTGTGTAACAGTACTACACTTTCAAAGGTTGCGTCAGCTCTGGTACCAAGGTACAAGAAGAAAAAATGCTAACCTTGTGCTAATGCACAACAGCAGCCAGCAATCCCACAAAAAGCAGGAGATCTCACGAATAGATGCATGCTAGCTAACTGTACAGTCAAGAAGACTGTGTAACTGTGGAATGAGCAGCACGAGTACTACACTCAGTAGATCCACAGTTACAGGTTATCCTCAAACCTGAACATAACCTCTGTACTACAGCCGTAATACAGTGTCCTGTGAGCCCACAGAACTCAATCCCGTTTTCTGTAAGATAAAGAAAAACAAGGGAAAGGGTATACAGTAATGTAAAACAGCACTGAATACACAAAAATAATAATACAACAACAAAACTATCTCAACCGGGATAGAACTTTTTTTTTTTTTTTTACTGGAACAGAGCCCTGTCCAGATGACAGTTATCTGCCGTAATAGTGAACTAGACCCGGGGGAGGGCGAACGCAAGTCGCAGGCTCCCGTTGGCTCACTGCCAGTTCGGGCTGACTAGATCAACTCACATTGCGTCATGCACTCTCGCGAGAGTTTGTTGGCATAATGCTTTTCAGTTCTTGGGTTCTTAAAGGGGAATAACCCATTAGTGATGGTTAATATTTCGTACTTGAAAGAGAAAGTGATATATACAGTGTATGTGTGTATATATATATATATATATATATGTGTGTGTGTGTGTGTGTGTGTGTGTATATATATATAATCAGACTTATAGGACTCGAGTCCGGGACTCGGACTTCAGTCACATTTTTCGTGAGGCCCGCAAAAGACTCGAACTCGAACATTTGGGCTCCATGACTCGGAGATATTAACGACAAGTCTTTTTTTTATTTCCTAATACACAAATAATATTACAGTTACTAGGAAACCTGTGCACAATAAAAACCTACCCAACAAAACATCCAATCACTGGTTAGCCCTGTTGTCTTTGCAGCCAATCATAGTAAGAATAAGAAATTGGAAGCGAGTTAGGTTGCAGCGTAAACACCCCCCCACACAAATCCAACTGGTAAACACACCGCCACACAAACCCATCTGCAATTATCGCAGACCAAGCTTTTTTTTCCTCTTTTGCAATAAGTTCTACAAGGAATAAATGATGTCAGCATAGTAAACAAGTACTGTAGCGTCAGAGGGGGTCATAATATCATTCTGTGTATGAAAGTAACAGAATTGAAATATACAGAGGGGAATCTTAAACCATTCTCTGTGTCTTCTTAGTTTCTGGTCACAAACTCCAGCACTGACAAAGAATGCTTTTAAAAAGCATCATAAACTAACTGCTGAACAAATGGCTTATCTTCACGATCGCTGAATGACAATTTCGGCGCCGCAAGCCAGACAGTACCAGTCCATCTCATAAATCAAGCCGACAGGGGGCGAAGCCACGGACCAATTGAGAACAATGGGCTGGCTCTGAACGTAAACAACCAATGAGAAACACCCCACATGGACTCGGGCACAGCCCAAAAATAACCAAACTAACCAAACACAGAGTGGAAGTCAGGATAACAAAACCAGGTGCGTGACTTTCAGACAAGAAGGAGTTTGCCTATGAGAGTGCTGGAGTTCGGAGGAACGAAATGGAAGCTGGAAGCTGCTCTGAAGAAAGTTGTTGAAGTCATGGGAGCATAAAGTGCTCGAATTCATGGGAGGCAAAGAAGAACCAATGTTCTGAAGAGTGGCTAAAATCAGCTTTGAAGAGAGTCATAGCTCTTTGCCCTACAAGAAACAGTAAATGGAAGCATAGCCAGCAGCAGGACCTAAGGTCATGTACTAGCCATACAGAAGAATTGCAACAAGAACACTTCTACAAACTACATAACTTTTCAATTGCAACGCATTATCTGAAATAAGTTACGTCAACTGAACTATTTCCAGTTGGAAAACTGCCAACAACAACTATAGTGCTGCAAGAATTAACTATTTCAAACGCCTGTATGTCCCGTTACACATGTCCAAAAGTGCTGTTCTACAACTCACATGAAAGCTAAAACTGGGAAAAATTAGTCGTCTTTATTTTTTTAATTGTTATTTAAAAAAAAAAAAACTTTATATCCGCTTTTTAAAAAATACTTTCTGAATGTTTCCCACCTGCTGTGTGTGTGTTCGATGACGATTGAGAAAGATACTGAACACACATCTGAGATCCCCCTTATTTATTTTTCTACTGTTATTTTTATTATATACATTTTTATGTCCTGTTTTGAAAATGTTTTCCGGACGGAGGCGAAAGTAATCTAAATGAACTGCCCGCATCTGATTCCTATTCAGGTGTCATGTCATTATTATTATTATTATTATTATTATTATTATTTTGTCTATGTTTTCATTCTTTCTGTGTTAAAACAATGGATAATTATTTTGCTGTAGTCATTTATCCATTTTTTTGTCATTTCTTTTTTTTTTTTTTACTAATACAGTATTCCAAGTTTCTTCTTTTTTTAAATAATGTAGTTTTATCACAAACAGGATAATATTATGTTTCCAGTTTCAGTTGTCTTACTGCTGGTCTGCATTCGCCATTTCGGCTCTTTTTTGTAAAATACTTGCATCAAAAAACCTTGTGTAGCTCTGCAACTGATAAAGCTGTTTCAATTCTGATTTCTGATTTGAAATCCTTGTAAAATTGCACAGCTCCTGGTTTCTAATTATTCTTCTATGTCGCTTGGAGAGAACATTTGCAGGTTTTAGAAATATTATTTTTTAATATACATTTTTCAACTTTTCTTTTGAGGCGTGCCTTACATGAAAATAATATAATACATCCCACAACAAAACATATTATTGAAAGATCCATGCTTTTTTACAGTACCAATTAATTATTATGAGTCACACATGCACTTAATTAAAAGTTATATATATGAGAAAATTAGAGATATAAAATGATTTTGTAAGGGTTAATGTGGCTGCTAAAATAATCATACAGTAGTTTTATTGTTTACAGCGACACGGCTAAAATTCCACAAATGCGTGCACTTACTGATCAAGTTTTAATTTGATCAGAAAAAAGAAAATCCTGTAATCGTCCTTATTATAAGCACATAGCTTGATCTCTGCCTGCCCTGACTAACAAAAAATGACCATACGTAAAATAAACTCATTATCATTGGTTGGTACTGAAAATGCATGGACTGAATATAATCGTAGAGGCAGGAAATATAACCTTGCTGTTAACACGTGTTAACAAGTTCCTTTCCGTTTTAAGTAATGTCTTGTATCCTTCAAACATGTTAAAGGAGAGATTCTGAAATAACTGTAAGTTCATCAAAACTATGAAACGTAAGCAAATATACCATGCCAACTTTTAACACCCAAAAAGAAAAATGGGGGGGGGGGGGGGGGGGTGCAAATATGATTGCCTGCCCCAGGCACAAGGTACTTGGTGCACTCGGTGCTTCGGTGCCTCTGTGCGCATGGTGCTAGGTGCGTTTAATCTTTTTCTTTTCAACTGCTTTTCTAACCTTACAGAGCTCGCTGTTTTGTGTTTTTTCCTCTGCTATTGCAGCTACAAAATAAACAAATTAAAAAATGGAAAAGAAAAAGAGACGCGTGATCCTCCACCAGGCCCCGGTTCTGCCATGCCCCGCTGTTGAGTTGACTCTGCTGGATTGTCCTGACCCGCCCTCTAGGTGTGCTTAAAAATTCAGTTTACCCATGTTGCCGTGGTGACAGTTCTATTTTACAGTCATAGCTTGATGTGTGCATGCAGTTAAAAAAAAAAAAAAAAACATGATTCCTCCACTGGGACCCAGCTCTGCTGTGCCCCGCTGTTGAGTTCAATCCGTCGGCTTGTTTCAACCCGCCTACTCAGCGTGCTTGGTAATAACAATAATAATGCAGCTCACCTGCCTGGCGTGGTGACCCTTTTTCCCCCCATAGCTGAACTGCTGTGTGTGTGAGCCTGTATTTTTTCCTATTACTGCCTTTGCAGTTAAAAAAAAAAAAAAAAAAAAACAGTACACTTTTTCTTCCTGTTTGACACTCCGCAGCTCCTTGAGCCTGTGCTCCACTCCGGTATACACTATGCGCTGCCCTGTTGTGTGACTGCACACAGTCCAGAACCAGGTTATCGCCGCTCTGCACCGTGCGCTCCCCTGTACTGCTCTCCTGATTGCCTACCACAGCCACTCGAGCCTGTGTATCCACCCCCGTGTATTCTATGCGCTACCCCAGGTTGTGTTGACTACACGCGGTTAAGGCTAGGTGCCTCAGTGCCTCAGTGCTTAGATGCTTCGTGTCTCGGTGCTTCAGTGCCCCAGGATGTCAATAACACCTACACTCTGCGCACCGATTCTTCGATGCACCAGTACTGTATTCTACCAGTACTGTATTCTACCTCAGTGTCCTCTGTGCTTCTGCACCCTTTGTGCCTGAGTGCTTCAATACACAGGTCTCCACCCTCTGATGTTTAAACAATGCCCTTGGGGGCCATAGAGACATCAAGCATGGTTAAATTCCATGCTTGCATGTCCTGCACAACGTCCCCTGCTAGCACGGCTGAGCTGTGCGTGGCGTTGGAAGCCCCTCCCTCCCCCTCCTCAATCTGTCCCTGAGCCCTTCCCGGAGTATTCCCTGTGCTCCCCTGACCATACCTTTGGACCAAAGGTCATGACCCTATCTACTGCCCCATAGCAATTATTTTACAGTTTCTGCAAGATCTGCTAGAGGTGGGCAGGTCCCCCTCTATGCTGAAAGTGTACTTGGCAGCTATATCTGCATGCCATGTCCCTATAGACTCAGTATCCCCGGCTGACCATATTCTGGCGACCTGTTTTCTAAAGGGTGCTCGGCGGCTGCGGCCCCCTAGAAAGGACGTCCTCCCCGAGTGGAGTCTGGACGTGGTATTGAAGGCTCCCATGAAGGCCCTGTTTGAGCCTATACATTCCATAGAGCTGAAATATCTATCTATGAAAACAGCATTTTTATTGGCCATCACCTCCGGTAAGCGGGTCAGTGAGCTACAGGCTTTGTCTGTGCACAGTTCCTGTGTGCGTGTTTGGTAGAATGGAAACTGAATTCCCTCTGCCCAGTGAGGGCATTGAGAGGTTATGTGGATAGGACGAAAGCATTGCATCAGTCTGACCAGCTCTTCCTTTGCTAT
>NW_026707419.1:0-26964 GCF_902713425.1 Acipenser ruthenus
ACAGGGTAGCACCGCTACTACAGAGGTAAAGAAGGACAGGGTAGCACCGCTACTACAGAGGTAAAGAAGGACAGGGTAGCACCGCTACTACAGAGGTAAAGAAGGTCAGGGTAATACAGCTACTACAAAGGTAAAGAAGGTCAGGGTAATACAGCTACTACAGAGGTAAAGAAGGACAGGGTAGCACAGCTACTACAGAGGTAAAGAAGGACAGGGTAGCACAGCTACTACAGAGGTAAAGAGGACAGGGTAGCACCGCTACTACAGAGGTAAAGAAGGACAGGGTAGCACCGCTACTACGGAGGTAAAGAAGGACAGGGTAGCACAGCTACTACAGAGGTAAAGAAGGACAGGGTAGCACCGCTACTACAGAGGTAAAGAAGGACAGGGTAGCACCGCTACTACAGAGGTAAAGAAGGACAGGGTAGCACCGCTACTACAGAGGTAAAGAAGGACAGGGTAGCACCGCTACTACAGAGGTAAAGAAGGACAGGGTAGCACAGCTACTAAAGTAATAAATATGGGCAGAAAAGCACAGTTAGTAAAGAAGAGTAGCACTTTGTAAACTCTGTAAACCGTGGTACCACAGGTCGCATTGTTTCTTGGTCACTCTGGTGTAACAGTGACTGCATGTGAATCACATGGTCTGACAGTGGCACTATGTGTGAGTGGAGCAGGGTCTGGCCATGCTTAACCAGGGGAATTGAGGGCCAGATGAGAGTCTATATGTAAAAACAGAGCTACATTTGAACAGTAAATGTATATAGAGGATCTTTTCTTAGGTGAAGGAAATACTTCAATATTGTAAATATTCTTACTAGCAAAAAAGTTAAGAATACATCTGGTTTTAAAAGCTTTCTTCTCCCAAGATCACTGTGTGTAACTTGATCTCTGTGGATTTCCGTTTCTCCCACCTGGATTCTTAGCTGAGCTGAGCGGAGCTGTCCTGCCCACATGCACAGATGTGTGCTGGGAGTGTATCTGTCAGAATGCAGAAAGTACTGCAGTAACAAAGCATTTTAATTTGTCTATCTCTGGTTTGTAAACCTACAGACTCCCTGTATGCCATGCAGTCCTAATCATTGTGTGGACGACTTGTTTGTTGTTGATGTTGATTTGGTTTTAAAAGCAGTTATTAAGTGAGATAAAATCAAATCCAATTACAGCTGAGCTTTAAAGTTTTATAGGCATTATTGTAAACTTAAAGCATTTGCCTGTCTGTAAATGCTTAGGCCCACCAAGAAATGCAAAAGCTGTAACATAGCAAACATAGCATAAGTGTTGTGGTCATTAATCATTGGATACCATCGATTAAGTTTTCTGTAACATGTGGGCCTAAAATAACGACCCTTGTTCCAGTGGAAAACAGTATTGCATTGCTCATTCCTACCCCTCGGATTGCTGACATTGATCGTGTTTCTATTCATTAGGGCGAGCCAGGACCACCAGGGGAACCTGGACGAGAAGGGTCCTTCGGACTGAATGGAGATCCGGTAAGACAAGCTTCTCTGGGTTGTACCGCAAAGTAACGTGCAAAGAGTCTTCAGTAAACAAGCTATATACACTATAATTATATCTTATAAAGTTTAATTCAGGTAGTGTATATATACACTTCAAAACTGAGAAACAAACAGCTTGTGGGTGGCTGGGGTTGGGCTTAGGGTTAGGGTGAGACCTTGAATATTGTTAGTGCATGAGTTCTTAATAAAATAAACATGGAAAGACCCAGACACCCTTTTTTTAGCCAGTCAGGAGTCTTGAGCCATTGATATCTGGTTGCGTTAAGGCAACAATGACAGGAACCCGGTCTTTGCATTAATGCAACAGTGTTGCCAGTGTTAATAGGAGGTAGAACATGGATTTTAAAGCCTTGGTTTAACAGTCACTTACAGTTGTGCATTCAAGGCCATCTTAAGAGACTGGGGTAATGTATTACTAGATGACATCACTGGCTAATTGACTGCAGAAATAGTAACCATAGAAACTGCTCAACAGATGGAATAGTCTGCTGGGCTGGGACATTCGATTCCTTATAGAAACTACAGTATGAAACAGTTGTTTCTTTATCCACAGAAAGAGAATATTTTGGCATTCCTGATTTTTCCTTATAAGGAAAACTTGACTCAAAAGCAGTTTCCTGTTTATGTGATTCAGAACACCAGGGAAAAATCAAGCAGAAGCCACAGTTGTTTGCACCATTACCACTGCCACCCCTATGACTGAGTATTAATCAAGGTTTTAAAAAACATTCTCTTACATCTTATTAACACAAGCAACATTAACAGTGGCCCTTCATTAAAACGTGGCACCAATCCAATCTCTTTCCTATTATTTCCTATTAGTGTCTCTTTCCTATCTGTAGCAACACGTCTTTAAAATGTATTAACTTACATCTTATTGGCACCTAGCACCATTAATTGGTCCTTCTTTATTTGTGTATATAAAAACAAAACAACCAACCGAAAGACCTTCATTAAAAAGGAGGGTCCGTGATAATGTTGATCATGCTGATAAGAGTAGGAGAGACAGAACTTCAGCACTCTTAAAGGTTAGATAATGTGGCAAATTCTATAAGGAGTGTCAGCTCACTTTCTAGACTTTTAATTGTTGCATTCCATTTTAACATATTGCAACCAATCAGAAACACCATCTAAAGAAAATCCCTCTTTATATATTACGGCAACATTTATGTACAAGATTGTGTGTGCACAGCATTTCATTATAGTGCACTCCGTTTATAAGAATCGCATCCGTTCCAGATGATTTGATTCTTATATGAGGTTGATTCTTAAAATCCACCCCCCCCTTACCACGTCGCAATGCAATCCTCCTTCCTCTACATGCATATCACACAATAACAGTGCTGTACTCGATGCATGTGTATTCACTTTATTAACCCTTTGTGGTCCATTTATTAATTGCGCATCAGGCACGCCAGGTCTAATTAATTTTCATATCAACAAAGCACTCACTAGGCATCTCCAGCCCCACCCCACCCTTTCGTTTGCTATAGCGTTCACCTATGTAAGAAATAAATAATAATAATAATAATAATAGTCGTACATACCGATCGATCATCTCCGGATGACTTGTTTTATCACCAAACTCCTCAATAATGCGATCCAAGTCATTATTTTATTACTATAACATCTCAAAAAAGCTCTGCAAATGTCCGTGTTTTCTGTGCGCTGATTCAGTCAGCCAACTTGTTTACTTACGACCGCCCCGTTATCTGATACCTGATACCATGTATGACTATTCATGAGATACGCCTTTTTTTTTTTTTTTCGACTTGTCTCAGCTCCTGTCGCTCCCACTCAGCAATTGAATGGTTTTCTTTCTTTTTCTGGAGAAAAAACGACAAGACACCCGTTTATTGCATTGCTATAATGATGTCGGACCCAGTCCGACAAAGGACCTGTGAGGAATAATTGCAATGTCGGACCCAGTCCGACAATGGACCGCAAATGGTTAAAACACATTTTCACTAACACAGAACAAAAGAAATACCTGCCATGTCGACTCACACTGTAAACTGCTTTTTTTCCCACTGGTAGTCGCTGCGGACCAGGGATTATACTGCTCAAGCTGTGTACGTGCCTAATCACCAAAATGTGATCAAATTCTAATTCGCACACAGCTTTATTGGCTGTACACGTCATTGCACTTGATACAGTATCGTATTACATGCAGTCAGTTTGCCCCTTATAAGCGGATTGCTTTATTCTTACAAGTGGAGTAGTTTAGCATGGTTAGTATAGGAATGATTTTGTCCCAGTGGTTCTGATCACTATATGCGGTTGATTCTTATATCAGTAATTATTATAAACGGAGTGCACTGTATATGGAAGAAACTCAAGAAATATTTAATATGAAAATATTGCACATTAGAAACTTATACAGTGTATCTATATATGTGTGTGTGTGTACTAGATAAAACAATAACTGTACCTTCAGCAGTAAGGCAGTCCCTTATTAGGTCATACTCAGGTCATACAGTACTTAATAATGAGGCTCAGTGTACACTGCCTGTCTCTAATCAGCCACATTGGGCACTTGTTAGAGCTGCTAGACCTGTTGCTCCTCCATCAGCTACACGCTGAAGAACAAATAAGTAAACAGCTGTGCGTGTGCCCTGCTAAATGGGAGATGTCAGTTGATCCCTGCAGAGCATTTGATCTCAGCCCCCTTGTATCTCACAGTTCTGAGGGGGGTCAGCTTCTTCTCTCCCACTGGGGAGCCCAAAGGTTGTTTCAATGTTTTCTCTGCCTGAAAGAGTGCATATACCAACAACTAACTATGTAACCGTGATAGCAAAGGGGGGTGTCAGGGGGGCGCGTGAAGAAACAAAGGATCTCTCTCTCTCTCTCTCTCTCTCTCTCTCTCTCTCTCTCTCTCTCTCTCTCTCTCTCTCTCGCTCTCTCCCTCTCTCTCTCGCTCTCTCCCTCTCTCTCTCTCGCTCTGTCCCTCGCTCTCCCTCTCTCTCTCTTTCCCTAATAATTTGTCTAATTCACAACATGTAGAAATACTGAAAAAAACCTAATAATTCCACGACAAAGGCATTTTTCAATGTAATTCACTACACCTTGAAATACAGAAAAACTAATTAAATGACAGTTTTGAGCACACCATTCACTACACAATTTTATCAGTTATATGTATAGAACATATATAAGAACATAAGAAAGTTTACAAACGAGAGGAGGTCATTCAGCCCATCTAGCTCATTTAGTCGTTAGTAGCTTATTGTTCCCAGAATCTCATCAAGCAGCTTCTTGAAGGATCCCAAGGTGTCAGCTTCAACAACATTACGGGGGAGTTGGTTCCAGACTCTAATCTCCATTTGTGACCCCTGGTCCTTGTTTCTTTTTTCAGGTTGAAAAAGTCCCCTGGGTCGACATTGTCAATACCTTTTAGAATTTTGAAAACTTGAATCAGATCGCCGCGTAGTCTTTTTTGTTCAAGACTGAACAGATTCAATTATGTTAGGCTGTCTGCATATGACATGCCTTTTAAACCCGGAATAATTCTGGTCGCTCTTCCTTGCACTTTTTCTAGAGCAGCAATATCCTTTTTGTAGCGAGGTGACCAGAACTGAACACAATATTCCAGATGAGGTCTTACTAATGCATTGTAAAGTTTTAACATTACTTCCCTTGATTTGAATTCAACACTTTTCACTATGTAGCTGAGCATTTTGTTGGCCTTTTTTATAGCTTCCCCTCATTGCCTAGATAAAGACATTTCTGAGTCAACATAAACTCCTAGATCTTTTTCATAGATTCCTTCTTCAATTTCAGTATCGCCTATATGGTATTTATAATGCACATTTTTATTGCCTGCATGCAGTACCTTACACTTTTCTCTTTTAAATGTAATTTGCCATGTGTCTGCCCAGTTCTGAATGCTGTCTAGATCGTTTTGAATGACCTTTGCTGCTGCAACAGTGTTTGCCACTCCTCCTATTTTTGTGTCGTCTGCAAATTTAACAAGTATGCTTACTATACCAGAATCGAAATCATTAATGTAGATTAGGAAGAGCAGAGGACCTACTACTGATCCCTGTGGTACTCCACTGGTTACCTTGCTCCATTTTGAGGTTTCTCCTCTAATCAGTACTTTCTGTTTTCTACATGTTAACCACTCCCTAATCCATGTGCATGCATTTCCTTGAATCCCTACTGCGTCCAGTTTGAGAATTAATCTTTTATGCAGGACTTTGTTAAAAGCTTTATGGAAATCTAAATAAACCATGTAGTATGCTTTGCAATTATCCATTGTCGATGTTGCATCCTCAAAAAAATCAAGCGGGTTAGTTAGACACGATCTCCCTTTCCTAAAACCATGCTGACTGTATCCCAGCATAGTGTTAGGTAATTTTCCTATATTTTCTTTATCTTTATAAGGGGGGAGGTGGCCAATTGCGGCCATGTAATGGGGGCGAATGTGATGGGGTGCCCGCCCGCCCCCTATAATTTGTGTTATTATCATTGTTACTGTTTTCATTATAATTATTGTGGTTCTCATTATTTGTGATTGTACTATTGTTTGTTTTGGATCGGCAGGGAGGGGGTTAAATTCCTCCCTGCAAAATACATGTGAGAATGTGGCTGGAGCCTTAATTAGCTAATTGTTAATTATTGATTAATTGGGCTCCAGCCACAAGCTACAAAAGCCAGGAGGAATCTTTTGTCTGGGTGGAGAGTAAGTGTTACCTGTAATTGTGTAATTGTGTAATTGTGTAATTGTGTGTGTGTGTGTGTGTGTGTGTGTGTGTGTGCGCGTGTGTGCGTGCGTGCGTGCTTGTTTAATTTGATTTATTTGTTCCGGTGTTTTGTTTGGAAACCTTTGTTTTTGTGTTTGTACCTTTTGTTTGGCCTTTGTGCCTTTTTATTTTGTGTTTTGGTAAACACTTCTGCCTCTGTTATGCTAAAGTTATTTAAAACTGGATAGGAACGGTTTTAAATAACTTTAGCATAAAAACCTTTGTAAAAACTTGTGAAAAGTAATCATTTAATATACTTGCTATTTTTTCTCTTCATCCATGATTTTGCCATTTGTATCTCTTAGACATTTTACTTCCTCCTTGAATGTTCTTTTGCTGCTGTAATATTGGAAAAAACTTTTTGGAATTGGTTTTAGCCCCCTTGGCAATATTAATTTTTATCTCTCTCTTGGCCTGTCTAACTTCCTTTTTGACTTGCATTGGCAGTTCCAAGTACTCTTTCTGTGTATTTTGTTCTTGGTCCCTTTTAAACTTTCTGTAAAGTGCCTTTTTTCTCTGGATAATTAATTGATCTATTAAACCATTTTGGCTTGCTTCTCTACGCTGGATGATTTTAAAATACTGTTGTTAACCTATAAGGCTCTGAACGGTTTAGCTCCATGTTACATTGATGAATTTCTTACACGTTACACACCCATATGTAATCTACGTTCTTCATCCTCGGGTTTATTGGCAATACCCAAAACTAAGCTTCGCTCCATGGGCAATAGGGCTTTTTGCCGCTATACGCCCAAACTTTGGAACAACCTTCTTCAATCAGTGTGGAGTAGTGGTTAGGGCTCTGGACTCTTGACTGGAGGCTTGTGGGTTCAATCCCAGGTGGGGGACACTGCTGCTGTACCCTTGAGCAAGGTACTTTACCTCCATTGCTCAAGTGAATGGCTAATTGTATGTACAAATAATATGATATCTTGTAACAATTGTAAGTCACCCTGGATAAGGGCGTCTCCTAAGAAATAAATAATAATAATTTAGTTTTAGTTTTAGATTTCGATTTTTCTACTTTTGGGAGGTAATTGTTTTGCACCGTTAGTACTGCATTCTCTAAAGCTAGCCATGCTTTTTCTGTGGATGTGTTCTCTATTTTGCTCCAGTCTACTTCTGTTAGTCACTGTTTCATTTCTTTCATAGTTTGCCTATTTTAAAATTCTAAACCTTAGCTTTAGTCGTTACATTTGTGGTTTTAAAAAGCACTTCACATGAGACCATGTTGTGATCTGAGTTTGCCAATGGTTCTTTGACCTCTGTTTAAGTTATTCTGTCTTTGTTATTTGAAAAGACTAAATCAAGGCATGCCTCCCCTTTAGTCGGTGCCTTGACAAATTGCATTAGGAAGCAGTCATTTGTTGTTTTTACCAATTTAATTTCGTCTGTCGTGCTCCCCATTAGTATGGCTTCTCCTTTGCTACACGTATTTCTAATGTCATTGCACAACAGATTATTTTGCTCGTGTCTGAATTTGGTGGTATATCATGCCCCTATATTATACATGAACCATAAATGAGTTGACTGCTCGTAATGAAATCAGCAGTTTCATGAGTAACAGACATGATTTATAGAATCAAAACAGACATTAAAAGTAAGCTTTGAGAATAGGCTCCTATATATTTTTCATGTTTCTCATATATTTTTTATTTCTCATGTTTTAATATTTTTTTTCTTCTTTAGGGTGATGCGGGACCTCCAGGACCAAAAGGCTACAAGGGAGATGAAGGACCTCCTGGACCGGAGGTGGGGTTCATCACAGTACATCATATTGTCATTGTGCCCTGTGTCTATCTGTACATACATCAGCACTGCAGTACATACATCTATACTACAGTGCATAGATCTACACTACAGTACATACCTCAACACTACAATGTGCAACAGCCTGGAGAGAAGTGAAGGCAGTGAGCAGACAAAATAATTTAATTTCCATAATGATCAATACAGTGGCTTCACACTAAAGTATTCACCAATGTACCAGCTAATACATTCAGCATAGCATTGCATTACTATTACTAGTCTCTGTAAGTCGCCTTGTATAAAGGCGTCTGCTAAATAAACAAATAATAATAATAATAATAATAATAGACTCAGGGAGCCTCTCCCAATGCACCAGCTTGTTCCTAGACAATTACCAATTACAATTTCCTTTGACAATAGGAAACTTTAAATAGGAAACAGTTGATGTCCTGCTGTCCTGCTTCATGGTGCTGCCTCCTACACTGCTTTATTGATACCTTTCCCCCCCTGTGTGAGGGTCTGCTTTATTTTAGGGGGCTAAAGGACCAAAAGGAACGAAAGGGGCGCCTGGAGATCCTGGTTTGATGGGCGAGAGGGTGAGTGTTGGCTTCCTTCAGTTATTCTTCCATTGGAATGATCATGGGTTTGGGTTTGGGCTGGAGCAGCAGATGAATCTTGAGTGGAGCCTCCAAGCAGAGGGAATGGGCCTCCCGAGGTGGAAGATACAGTACAGTGTTGACAGAGCATTCTTGTGTGAGAGGATTTCTGTTTGTGTGTCCACTTTGTCACAACACTGTACAGTCCCCTGATTGTAGAGCCATTTGAGAATTTACCAACCAGGACTGGGAGATGAAGTCTGAAATTGCATGACAGCTGCTCTGCAACCCAGTACAATACAGTAGATGCAATACAACAGAGGCAGCAGAATTCATCAGTAAAGGCACAGTGAAAATCTGGTTCTTTACCTTGCCAGGGGGAAGACGGGGCTCCAGGAAATGGAACTGAAGGATTCCCCGGCTTCCAAGTAAAGTTTATTACTTTTTTATTTTCAAGTTTCAATTAAGGTACTTCCTTTTTCTTGTCACAATAGCAAACAGGAAATACAGCTAGTAAATCTTTTTTTCTTTTCAGGGTTACCCAGGGGCAAGAGGCGATCCAGGCACTAATGTAAGTCATTATGCTTGAATTACTATATTGATATTCAAGCAAAATAACCATTGTCATTAGCATTGCATGAACTGGTATAGAGGAGAAGACAGTTGCTATAGTAACACGGCTGTGCTAACGTCCAGAATATCTGGTCCATCTCACAGCAGACTATAATTACAGAATTGTAGCAACCTATCGCTGCCCTAATAAAGAAATGGAGTCAGAGAAAGGTGTTCAGATGTGTGACTCGGCGTGTGTGTTGTGTTCCTGCAGGGCACCAAAGGATACCCAGGACCAAAGGGAGATGATGGGGAGCCTGGGGACCCCGGTGCAGATGTGAGTCACACACGGTTTCGTTTGTTAGCTTTGACTGGATGAGTGTTGGAATTTTACAGAATCAGATTTCCTTATGAGGAAGAAATAAACAAAACCACAAAGGGTTAATATCGGTGTATCATGGTATTCTTTGTAGAGGTTTTAATCTTGACATTTTGTATTGATCGATTAATAATCCAATCCACGATCGATTAATCACACCTGTTTGCTAGGGATATGAAATTGTATTGAAAGACAAGTAATAAAAAGAAAAATCAACTTGCGATGAAGAGGATACAATAAACGTGTAGTACTGCTGTGAAAGGAAAGCACTGATGAGCAAATGTTGCAAGTTGCAGTCTTTTTTCTATCATTCTGAGATATTGTGAAATATTGGGTATACCTTCCAGTTGCCCTACCGTCTTTAGAAGTACTGTGAACAATTTCTTCAAGATTTCTTTTTCGTGCATCGTTTTTTGATACCGCACTCAGGTATACAAGATTAATCGATCAAAGCCCATAGGTGGGATTAATCAATAAATCATTAGTTTGCATTGTCTAATAATTTGTATTCCTTATACTATACTATATAGAATATCCTAAAATAAAAGTGTACCAGAAATTACAGGACTGTCAAAATACAGAGAAAAGCAGAGGAAAATGGGACATTCCTTTTGGAAAATAATTCTGTCAAAAGAATTTATATTTTGAAATGGTTGCTAGTTGAGAAATGTATCTGGCTGTCCACCAAATCTATACAGGAACAGCCACTATGAGCTCTGTCTAGCTCCCCTGCTGTTCTTCTCTTACAGTTTCTGCAGTCTTAAGGCCTCTACACACCGAACGCGTTGCGACAAGCCAATGTGTCGTATGACACACCACAACAAAAAAGGATTTGTGTCTATTTTTGCAGTTTTGTCACGCGGCAGTTAGGGAACTGACTAATGAGGAACAGCTTTCATTGCGCGCCTTCAGTAAACAATAGCAGAAGAAAATACCCGGAGCTGAACAATAAAGGACACAAAAATTATAAAGACAAGCAATTAGGGAGAACATCTGGCAGTACATTTCCAGGGAACTGGATATAGCTGGTGTGTATGATTCGTTTACCTTTACTGAAATAAGTATTCTGACAAGCCATTATGTGTTCTACATTTGTATTATCTGTATAACAGGACTATCATCCATCTGATGATACAATCAGAGGAGAGTCACCTATCACATCACGTGCGCATGTCGCCACTGGTGTGAAAGGTAGTGGCGCAGCGAAAGTACCATTTTATTGCAGGACAGATCGCATCACGTCCAGTGTGTAGTTATAGTTTCCTATGCATGTATTGCCAGCTGTGTAAACAGAAATGCTGTGCGTTACACAGCATTGTGCTCTCATGATTACACTAAATCCTGACTGCAGTAGCCGTGCATAGGATGGCGACCACTGCCTTGTGGGGGTTTTTTGCACGAAATATATATATATATATTTTTTTTTTTACCATTTCTAAGATTTAACACAAGACGATTTAGAAACCAAAAGTCTGTTTAGCATAAATAAGTCCCAAATCCTCAGTTATTCTGGTCTTTCATGTGGTTTGGAATGGCTACCATATGTTTCTGTCCTATCACATTCCACACCACTGGATCATCCTGTGTTTATGTTCCAACAGAGAATTATGGAGGTCTTTTATTCATGATTTATAAGGATGATGTTTGAGATCCACAAATTTATCCAAAAGGCAAATGTGTGGAAGGACATCAGGTTACATGTGTTATGAGGTGGCGGTAGGCTGTACCGGTGTGCCCGTGGTGATCTAGGAAACAGTGAAACAGTTAACTAGCTGCTAGCTGTTCAACGTGGTGTACCACTGAATCTTAAACTAGCTGGTCAATATGGTGTGTCACTGAATCTTAGACTAGCTGCTAGCTGGTCAACATAGTGTGTCACTGCTAGCTCAGACTCCATATCACCCATTGCACTTTGTTGTGTTTTTCCTATCCTGACCTGTAAACCCATTAACCTCACACCTCCTGACCCTTTCAGGTGAATAGTTTAAAGGGCAAGGGGCACAGAAATGGTTCCAAACTGTGTTATTTTCCTATCTGTGACCTTTACAGTAGCCCAGGTTGTTTAGTGTTGTGTCTTTTGGACCTGTCTTGGCAGATGCTTCCTTCCTTATCTTCCTTAAGACTACACTTGTTATGGGTGTTTCATCACTCCATAGTAACTCCCTGAAGTAATCCAGGGTGGTTCTCAATAAGGAATGGTCAGGTATTCCTAAAAAAATTAACAAATGAGAGGAAGCCATTCGGTCTGTCTAAGCTCATCCGATTCCTAGAAGCTGATTGATCTCAAAACCTTGTCAAGTTGGGTCTGCACCCATTCTAGACCCTCGGCACTCTCCTGTTTAAACTACAGGGAGTATCTCAAAGTGAGATGCAGGCTTTCAGTGAGCTCTTCGTGTTGTTCCAGTGTCTGAGAGAGAGGATAGTTTAAGATTCGGGATAAATGATGCTGACTGTAACCCAGGGCTGACCTCTCAGGCTGCTGATGGAGTTAAGATTTGTGTACCTGATTGAATTCCTCTGAATCCTGCAGTAAACATATAGTCTATCGCCATATCCGCAACAGTAGTATAGTCCTAAATCTGAAAGTTTCCGCCACTAAAATATTGATTTTCTTAAACAAGAATTATTATAATACGAATTCACATTTTATTTGTCTACTGAACTTCTAGTAACACATATAATAGGTAATGCTGGTACCTAAGTCCAAGAAAAGTTTCACTCCAGTGTGTGGTAGTCTAATCTCGTTCAGTGTGGAATATTGACTGTATGAGACCCTTTTGCTGGCTGTAGGAACAGTATTTCCTTGATAATTAGTTAATGGAAAAGGGAACTTTCAGCCAATTTCCAAAGCAAGCAACAAAACAAGATCCCAATCTGCTCCTGATTTTACTCATTGGCTTGAGTTCAGCTTAGCTTAGAATCTTTCTTTCTTTCTTTCTGTCTTTCTGTCTTTCTTTTTTGCTCTTTCTTTTTTGTCCTTTCTTTCTTTTTTGTCTTTCTTTCTTTTAATTTAATTCCATGTGTTTTTTCTTGTACTGAAGGACTTCAGTAAATAAAGTGCATTTGTTTAGGATACGCGTGGAAACTTGTGTATCCTGTTTATAAGCCATCAAAGTCACTAGACGCCCAAACACTAATTTATTTGATTAATTTTCTTGTTGTATTTGGTAATTGCACAGCTAGATGTAGTGAAAGCACGGTAAAAACAGTGTGAGTGGGTGCTGTGAGTATGCATGGAATAAACATTGAAAACTGCAGTGCAGTTTTAGCATAGTAAACTTTTAGAAAGGGTTGGTGTTCAACAGCTACAGGAGCATAGGAAACATTAGGTTAAAGATTATTGCCAACTGAAATGTATTTTTCACACTGTTTTTCAAAACCTTTTCCAAAGATGTATTCCTCCTAGTCTTTTACAAAAATGTGTTTTCAATTATCACTGGCATGGTTAAAGCAAAACAAAAAAACAGGAAACATGGAAGCCACAAGTCTTATCCCCAGAATATACCTGTGTAAAATGGTTCCTTCTCAGCCTCACACTCAGACAGTGTAGATGAGCAGTGTAACCCAAACAGTGTAGATGTGCCTGGGAATGAGGGCTATCACAAACCAAGACAAACTGCTCGAACCCCAAAAGGTTTAGGAAATTAAGATTCAAAATGTTTTAAATACATGGAAGCTGTAGTTCTTTAAAGCAATTCTTGTAAATCTTACTGACCTGTAATGTTTATTTCTATAATTTCTCTGGTCTCAGGTTTTATGAAAAATGCACACATTATGGTAAAGGAGAATTCAATTTTTTAATGGTAATTTATTTGAAGTGGTTAGTGAATATTTAACAAATGCTCCTTTGGAGATTGAGTTCTTCCAAGAAGGACTCAGACTCCCAGAAGCACCTCATATGTGTCGAGTACTGCATGGAAAAGAGTGCAAGATACATTCACCAATTGTATTGTTGTAGTAAATGCTATGAAACAAATACTATTTAAAATACACAGTTAACACAATTTGGGCTTCTTTCATATTGGAAAATGTGAGCTCTACAAAGTGATGGTAATAGATACTGTATTAGATAAGATTTACTGATATTACTTTGCTAGCTTTATGTACTTCAGTATTACTTGAAAGGGCAGATAACCCACATGTAAAAGTTGACTAATTCCTAAGGCAGGTTTATGTCAACTTTTATAAAGACTAAAATGGTCTCAAGGAGGTTTGTACAAAGTTTTGCTTTGAGAACAGAAATGCAGAGGAGATTATATCAAGCTTTTGCAGTTGCTGTGAATTAAAGGGTTAACAGAAAATGATGTGCTGGTGAAAGGAACTGGACTGGAAGCAGCCTCTGGCTTTGAACTGCCTGTGCCATCAGAGAGAGCAAAGGGAAGCTTACCAAAGCCAATAAAAGGCTAAAGTGCAATATTTTCTGAGGACTAACATGTCTTGTTTTATTAGAGGGACTTGGTAAAGCAGAGGAACTGGCCCAAAAAGATAAAGGTAGTGTGGTACCCAGGCACTGTGAAGATTGGCTCACTTTCTATTGAGCATGGCACTGTAGCCCAGTGCTGGCTGCCACAGTTTGTTACTCTGGGAAGAGGAACAGAGCCATTTGAGAGGAGTAATACAATAAATAGCATGCCTGCCATCAGCCATATCAAAAGCACGGTTAATGTGAAAAAATAGGAAAAGGCTGTTTACCTGAGTATTGTAAAGAAACTTGTGGAAATGTATTGTTAGTTAATATGTATAGATGAATCTGGGTCTCTCTGTGGGCCAGAGAACTGCAAGGCTCTGTCACCTGAAGTTCAATCTTAAAATACTTCTTATAAAAAAAGTCAATGCTGTTGTCCTTTTTTATTATTTTTTTTTTTTGGTCCGTGGTGTACTGGGCACAAGATGACACTTATGGCAAAGTAAGGTGTACAGGAATCTGTTTTGATTGGCTGAGAGTGGCTTCATGATGTATAATATTGGATGTTTTTTGTTTTATATTCATTCACTGAATCAATATGTTTGTATATTATTCTCATGGCTGTACTTGAGATCAGTAATTTGTTCCACCTAACAAACCCCCCCAGAGGGTGGTAATTATCTGTGACACAGTTAATGACAAACACAGTTTGTAAGAAGGTTCCAATTATCTGTGACACAGTTAATGGCAGACAGAGCCTTTGAAGTGCATCAGGCTGTGGAGACTGTAAGTGGATCCACATGCTGTGAGCGGGGCAGGGTTAGCTCCCACCCTCCTACTTCTTCACCGTACACTCTCTTTCTCAGGCTCAGGAAGACATGTGGTTTGTGTTATTTTACCAGAGCCTAAAGCAATTCAGCCACACGTGTAGAGAAAGACAGGGCAAGGAGACTAATTGGGGCAAGTGGAAAACCTGGTTCATTAATTGATAATGTTTTATCCAGCAGTGATGTGCAATCATGTGGTCCTCATTAGGGATGGCCCTTGGTGAATGCAGTTCTAATACTTTATCTTCTTACGAAGGTTCATTAATTGATAACGTTTGTCCAGCAGTGATGTGCAATCATGTGGTCCTCATTAGGGATAGCCCTTGGTGAATGCAGTTCTAATACTTTATCTTCTTACAAAGGTAGCTTGGTGCAATTGTAGGCCAACTTGATGTATCTTATAGCATCCTGTGCAATTTTGAGTTAATGGATGAATTGGTTGTTATTTAATATAAAGTGTTACCTAATTGGTAACACTTTATATTAAGGTGCTGCTTATTAATGTTTTATAAATATATTATATATGCTTCAACTATGTTATTGAGTGATAATGAAGCATTATATATGGGTTATAACCATGCAATAGACATAGACGGAATCACGTTTAACCCTTAGCGGTCCATTTCAAAGTATTTTTTTTCACAGTAAAACAGGTTTAAAAGGCACTGCATATCAACAGGACACTAAGTACTGCCTCCAGCCCCGCCCCACCCCTTGTTTGCTGCATTTTTCACATGCCTCTTCATAGTAGTGCATACCGATAAATCATCTCCTGATCACTAGTTTTATTACCAAACTCCTCAATAATGCGATCCAAGTCATTATTTTATTACTATAACATCTAAAAAAAGCTTTGCAAATGTCAGTGATATTCTTTGAGCGCTGGATGCAGAAGCAGCTATCTTGTTTGTTTATGTCCGTGTTATCTATGTGGTGCCGGGGCTATCTGTATTCATGAGATACGCCCCCCTTTTTTTTCGGCTTCTCTCGGCTCCTATTGGTCTCACTCGGCCATTGAATTGTTTTCTCGGCTTTTTCTGGAGAAAAAACGACTAGAGACCTGTTTTTTACGTCTTTTTGATGATGTCGGACAGGGTCCGACATTGGACCGGAAAGGGAAAATTGCAATGTCGGACCAGGTCCGACATGGGACCGCAAAGGGTTAAAGTCTTTCAGCAGTCAATGTCGTTGTACAGCTATCCCCATCTCGTCACTAAGGAGTTGAGTAGCTAGTTGAAGACAGCAGTGCAAGTACCAGGCTTATTGCAAAACATTATTCACAGCACAGATGTCAACACATTTCAGTTTAAAAAGATGTACATTTTTATTTCTGTTTAGAAATACTAAAAGACATTCAATGACAAATGTTTCAACTCAAAGTTATTTTTCAATGTGTTCCAAGTTTAAATGAATTTTGAATGATTGGGAGTTTCGTACAAAACTGTAAAAAAATAAAGGGCTTTGAACATGTTTGTCCAAACAGATACAAAACAGCTTGAACAACCCTCAAATACCTGTCTATTCTTATTGGATTGGAAACTGCAGAATTCATAACACCTTCACAAAGACAACACAACACTGTAAAGCTATGTGCACTATCCTTCATAGTCGTAGTCATAAGTATGCATGACATGCTGTTAAACATGTTAAACATAACGTGTATACAATGCTGCAAAACATATATTTCATAGAAACAATATTGGTGTGTGACAAATATTATGATAGTTGCATTATGTTGATTTTCAAATTGATTCTGCAGGATTGTGCACATAGTTATAATGTTATGTAGCCTCTAAGAAGATGTTGTGAATCCTACATAGTGTCCATTTCAAATACGACTGCATCATTTCTGTGTTCTGTGGCCATATTCAAACTGTCCAAAGTGCAATGTGTGCTGTATGATCTAATAGGGAAAGGGAATTCTGTGAGTGTTATTCTTCTCTCATAACAGTTCAGCAGTGGGTGTGTTTTGCTCAAGGCATGGCTGAAAATGGTTAGTACTCTTGCAGTATGATGTCATGTACTGTCAGCTGACCTCCTTCCTGTTGTCTTTTCAGAATGAGGTTTCTGGGCCTCCCGGACCAAAGGGTGCCAAGGGACACCGAGGGAAGGAAGGACCTGGCGTAAGTATTGGGGTTCAGAGTCAATAGCTTATTATAGAGACTAAACAGTATGTAATTAGGTTATAATTCTATTAAGGGGTTCTGATGACAAGATAAACCAAGAGAGCAAACTCCTATGTGGAACTACAGCATTATAGGCTTGATTCTCTAACTGTTTCCCAGGAAGTTACGGAAGTTTATGCTAAATTGACTGAATGCCAATGTTGTCGATTTTTGCTGGGGTGTTGAGAACTGAGCATTTGTTTTGCCACATGTCACAGTTCACACAACATGTAAATATGTCCTTGCATTTGGGACACAAACATGGTGGTCCGTTCAAAATAGAAAGGTAAGCCACACAAAATAACACCAAAACAATTGATTGTAATATTAAGAATTCATGTAGCAGGGGACAGAATTGTTCAGTATATCAGAGGATCTTTATTCATCAGTGCGGCAAATGTTATGATAGTTACATTATGTTGATTTTCAAAGTGATTCTTCAGGATTGTGCACATAGTTAGTGTTATGTAGCCTCTATGAAGATGTTGTGAATCCTACATAGTGTCCATTTCAAGTACGACTGCATAATTTCTGTGTTCTGTGGCCATATTCAAACTGTCAAGTGCAATGTGTGATCTAATACGGTATGCTGCGTGCTGTATGCTCTAATACGGTATGCTGTGTGCTGTATGCTCTAATACGGTATGCTGCGTGCTGTATGCTCTAATACGGTATGCTGTGTGCTGTATGCTCTAATACGGTATGCTGCGTGCTGTGTGCTCTAATACGGTATGCTGTGTGCTGTATGCTCTAATACGGTATGCTGCGTGCTGTATGCTCTAATACGGTATGCTGTGTGCTGTATGCTCTAATACGGTATGCTGTGTGCTGTATGCTCTAATACGGTATGCTGCGTGCTATATGCTCTAATACGGTATGCTGCGTGCTATATGCTCTAATACGGTACATGATTTTACTGCCCTGTTGACCAACACAGTGCTAAAACAATCCAAAGTGCTGCAGAGTTCAAATGAATAGCATTGCCTACTTCAAATGAATAGCATTGCCTACTTCAAATGAATAGCATTGCCTATTACAATATCTGCCTGCGTCATTGCATCCAATCTGTTAGTGTAAAATCCTAAACTTGAAAGAAGAATCGGAAAGAAGAAAGGAGTTAATTTCCTTTAGAGTTATTAAACTCAACAGAATAAACCCTGCTGAATGAGTGCAGCACTGTGAGCACGTACTGCACTGAACTCAGTGTGTTTCCTGTGGATAATGAACAAATAATATCACAAGGATTTTTGCGACTTGACCCCAGTTTAACTCAACATTAGACTTGTGTGTAGTTGGCCGTGATATTTATTATAATAATAGCCAATGTAATTTTATAACCATGGTTTAACTGGTTTGATACTGGGTCACGCTACTTTATTGGCATCTTCTGATTACAGGGACCAGTTGGACCTCCAGGCCCGCCAGGCGCTGATGTAAGTATATTATTTAGATTTCTAAACTGTTCTTATTAGTTCTTTGGTTTTAATGTAAATTATTTAAAGGCTAGGCTTAGGGCCAGGGTCAGGGTTCATTGTTTTCTGCAATAACTGCCAAGACTGGTATGACATTCAGCGGGAGATTTTCCAAAGCATTTGCTCCAGTTTATAATAAAACTCCTATTTCTCTGAAGGAAGAATACAATCCCCTGTAATGTTATAAAATGAGAAAGAAACAACTTGAGAATGGTTCATGTTTTCTCCTTTTGAATAACATGGGTAAATTATACACCAGCCTGGGCAGCCTTTGTTTCTAAAACCCATTTTTAGCAGTCATCAATCTGTAATATTGTGGGACTACAGCGGTTCCAAGAGTGCTTGCTCATTAACACTGTTATTATTTATTTCTTAGCAGACGCCCTTATCCAGGGCGACTTACAATTGTTACAAGATATCACATTATATAGATATCACGTTATTTTTTTACATACAATTACCCATTTATACAGTTGTGTTTTTACTGGAGCAATCTAGGCAAAGTACCTTGCTCAAGAGTACAACAGCAGTGTCCTTCACCAGGGATTGAACCCACGACCCTCCGGTCAAGAGTCCAGACCCCTAACCACTACTCCACACTGCTGTATTTGAAGGGAGTGGTACCATGGAATATTAATGAGCAAGCAAGGTTCTGAGTGGGGTTCCATGAGCTCCATGGGGTCCAAATGCAGTTAATGTAGTAATTCTGCATTAACTTACCTGTCCAGCTTGTTAACAAGATAAATAAGTTCAAACAGCTCAAATGCTTGACTCTAACTCGTACCCTATGCAACTGAACAATACTCATGGTTTTGTTCGTAAGCAATCCTGTTTTTGCACTGTTCTCAGCGTAATACACACGAGAGAAATAGAAATCACTTATTTGTTTAACTCGACTGAATGCCTCTTTTGTCTAGGAGTGTGAAATCCTGGATATAATCATGCGGATGTGCTGTAAGTATTGGATTTTATATTGATATCGTTTGTCGCTTGAAATGCTTTAGTGGCGGGAGGTTGATATTTGTATTTGCTAATTTGATAAATAACAGTTCATGTATTTTAGACTTGTCGTGTACCTAGGAAATCAGCACTTTCATGTTTGCCAGCAATGATAGCAGAACAAGGGTTTGAATACGGGTGCTCTGCCTCCAGACAGATGTGTAATCCCCATCACAAAACCAGAAAACAAATCGGCACAACCATCGTTCTCTGGTCACTGTCCCTCATATTTAAAAGGCACACAAATAAATGAATGCATATTTAAATACAGAATACAATACATCACTTGAAACCTTTAAACACCCACTCATAAGATATTTAGAAGAACTAAAGGGAAACGTTTTGACAAGAGGGCTTTATCAATGGCCTATGAATAGGACTTCTGATTTGGGGTTTTAACCAACAAAAAACGATAAACCCCCACCCTATACAAAAATAATAAAATTAGTTTATAGCCAATGGTTAATTAATTCATGCTGACTATCACTTTCCCATTAAAAAAAAAAACTACTACGACTACTACAAAAAAAACCCAGTGAAGCTGGGCAATGTCCCGCCTTCCTGACTTCTATCTATCATTGATTTGTTCTGAAAACTTTAAACCCACCCCATCTACTGAGTGACAGTACATTCCGATATTTCTATTGGCGACTCCGCTTGTGAGATTTAAAACAAGATTATAGTCAGGCTTGTTTGCAGGATTACAGTTAAAATATGGATGATTTAAAACAGAATTGCAAATTGTGGCGCAATTTGCAATCCCCCCCCCCCCCCACCAAAAAAATAACATTTACATAAAACTCGAAAATAGCTCAAAATATGCACCGAAAAATGTAATGAATAAACACTGAAAAACAGAAGCCCTGCCTATGTGTCTACACCTTGAATCAGACATTCAAGTCTTTGTTTATAACATTGCTACTTTTCTTTATTTCCCTTTCAACAGCGTGCTGTGGTGAGTACAGTCTTATTTCACTGCTAGTTTCCCTTTGATATATTTTTCAGTAGAGAAGTCAATTCTCAGAAGTGTTCTGATGAAATAACAATTGAAACCCCACTTTATGAAAGCAGTTTAAACTCTCTGATAACCTGCTACTGTTACTTGGTCCTTTTCAGGAGATATTTAAGTTATTTGATTTTCAAGTACAAAGCTGTAGCACAGGAAGTGATTTAGTTCCAGCAACTTTCACTTTTATAAAGCAAACTTTAGAATATCTGCATAAAATACAAGCAAAGAACCAAAAGATCAACAGATTCAACAGAAGAAAAGAGAGACCTGAGGTAATATTGCCAGAGCAAAGAGGAGGCAGGGATATGTATTGCTGCTCTATCCGTGTAGATTCATGCTTCTCCACCTGGGTGTTCTTCAAACTGAACTGAATGAAGAAACAATCTTGCTTTTCCTCAGAATGTAAGTGTGGCCCCCTGGACCTCATGTTTGTCCTGGACAGTTCAGAGAGTATCGGCATGCAGAACTTCCAGCTGTCCAAAGACTTCATAATCAAAGTGATTGACCGACTAGGCAGAGACGAGCGAGTCAAGGTAAGGACATTGTCTGAGCGTACAGGCTGGTTTGCGCAGGAGTGAGCCAAGACACACTCCAGTCCTGGGAATCCACACTGTGGGGGGTGGAATCAATGTGATTTGCTATATACAGAAAACCATCTGTTTTAATTTTCCGGTAGGATAAACAGAAAACACAGATCTGTGTGTAACAGAAAAATGATAAATTAGTGAGGAAATAAAACAGGTTTAAATTTCACCCCTTGGTGGTCATGTAATTCATCACACATCCTACACCGAGTCATGTCCAGATTCACTGTCAGAGTACTTGGCGGTGCGGAGTTGCAGGTAGAGATCCTGTACTGGTATACCAGGCCTCAGGGTTACAGCTGAGGTAGCCTTTCTTTAACCTCACTGTTTTCTTTTCCAGTTTGATGAAAATGAGTCCCGCGTCGGAGTGGTTCAGTACAGCCACAAGCAGACAGAGGAACTTGTTGCCATGGGCAGCGCAGACATCAAGTCCATCCAAGATTTGAAAGAGTAAGTTAGTTGAATATTACTGAATATTATTGTTCAATTCAGCGTCTCTTTAATTCACCCTCAAACTGCCACGCATTATGTCCTTGTTTTACAGCACTAACTTACAGCACTAACAGAAAGGTAGATAACCAATTCAATTGTGTACACTGAAGAATAAATAAGCATATATATATATATATATATACAGTATGTGGTCTTACCCAAATCTTCTGTTTTCTTCCTGTCCTACACTGCAGTAGTGTTCTCTAGCTAGGCTTGTCTTTCCTAGACCTGTGTCTGACAGGTCTGCAGTGTTGAAAGAGTTAACTAATGTTCCCTATAGTAAAAGCACAGCAAAGTGTAATAAAGCACAGTGCAATCATGGGAAATCATGGGAAAAGAATGGAAAAGGCATGGGAAAACTGCAACATTGACAAGCGAATTATGGTGAAAAACTTTAAGGGAAGTGCTATAATGATGTAAGATACTGAATTCGAAAAACCAACAGCAGAGTTTTTAAAACTCAAGGGCTCAACTAAAGTGTTTGGCTCTTGTATTCAATCGTGTTCTTGTGCACCACTCTGAACGGCAATTACCACCTTTTCTGCCTTACACTGTTAGAATTGCTACAGACCTTCCAGTGCTGTCAGTGTCCATCCATAACAGAAACAAAATAGTTCTTACGCATTTTCTTAAAATACCTGTAATTTTTCAAAGGAGATTTTTTTTATCACTCTGGTTTGTCAAAACTACAGAAAACTCTTTTCTATTAAATGTTGAATTTTTATTCCATTCATTCAGCAGAAAGCTACATTTTCAGGTCACAAGCATCATGCTTATTGCTCTAAAGACTAGTTCAGTTTCTGCCGCCACTGTTTGCTAGAATGATAGCAGTACTCTAATTGCAATTTATTTCCAGTCTTTATCAAACACTATCCTGGAGTTGGCTTTATCAAGTTGTTTATCTGGTTGAGTTTCTCAGAGCTTCATCTTCTGTCTCAGGGCTGTGAAGAATCTGAAGTGGATTGCTGGGGGAACCTTCACTGGGTCAGCACTGAGCTTCTCCAGGACCAATCTTCTGGATCGGTTCAGGCTGGAGAATCGATTTGCCCTGGTTCTGACAGACGGACGCTCAGACACATTGCGGGACTCCACCCCCTTGAATGAGTTGTGTGCGGTCAACACCCAGGTACAGTGCAGCGTGGTGCAGACAGAATGGGCTCATTCACTGGTCTCTCATTCCTGCCTTTCACCTCTGGAGCCCTGGGTTCCAGTCTAGGGGGCTTGGTGGGACAGACAGACAGACAGAAAGACTGTGGACAATTCACTAGCCTCACATATCTTTCCTCTCTGGAGGCCTTCTTGTCTGTCTGTCCTAATAGATCTTGTTGTTTACAGGTGGTTGCCGTTGGCGTCGGGGACATTTTCAAGAAGCAACCCAACACGGAGCAGCTTGGACAGATCGCCTGCTCGCGTGGGATCATCCTACAGAGGGACAACTACGCAGAGCTGCTGGATGACTCCTTCCTGCAGAACTTAACCGCACACCTCTGCAAAGGTATCCACAGAGCAGGCTCTCGCCTGTGGGACACACAGAGCGGTGGATTCATGTAACACACAGAGCGGTGGATTCATGTAACACACAGAGCGGTGGGTGAATGTAACACACAGAGCGGTGGGTGAATGTAACACACAGAGCGGTGTGTGAATGTAAAACACAGAGCGGTGGGTGAATGTAACACTCAGAGAAGAGGCCCTACTGTAATAATATAAACAACCACAAATCTGCTACAGATGCTACATGATGATCATTAAAATTGAACCCAGGACCCTGTATACAGAAGTTAAATATATATTTTATTAATAATTTACTTGTTTTTTTACAGAAAAGAAGTGCCCAGACTACACGTGTCCAAGTAAGTACAGCAACATATTTTTAGATCAGTGTATATATATATTTGTTTTGCAAAATATTATAATATTACAATAAAAACCCAACAGCAAGACTGGTGATGCCTCTTAACCCCATTCAAAACTGTGGACTGATATTATCAAAGCCTAAAACGTTTGCTTTCGTGATTTGAATTGATTTGCATGGCATGACGTTGGTGCTGTATTTGTGTGTTCACCTCCACATGTTGAATGGAGTTGAGTGGCTGACTTCCTCTCCTCCGCAGTCTCCTTCACGTCTTCAGCTGACATCACCATCCTGATGGACAGCTCCACCAGCGTTGGGCACCGCAACTTCGAAACCAAGAAGCAGTTTGTAAAGCGGCTAGCGGAGCGCTTCCTCATGGCAAAGAAGCCCTCCCAGGCGACGGTGCGTGTGTCAGTGGTGCAGTACAGTGGCAGCCAGCAGCAGAGTGTGGAGGTGCCCTTCTCTCGGAACTACACCGAGCTGGCCTCTGGGATCGAGCAGATCCAGTTCCTCAACAGTGGCACGGATGTGACGGCAGCGCTGGACTACGTGACCTCGCAGTACCGGGGTGCTCGGGCCAACACCAATAAGAAGGTCCTGATCTTCTCTGATGGGCGCTCTCAGGGTATCTCCGAGGAGGTGATCCAGAAGACCGTGGCAGAGGCTAGGGCAGCAGGCATCGAGATCTACGCGCTGGCTGTGGGCAGTCAGGTGAATGAGGCCAACCTGCGTCTCCTGGTCTCAGATAGGAAGGGCGCCTACAACGTGGCCTACGGGGCACGCCACCTGTTCAGAGTGTCCGACTACCCCTCTCTGTTGAGAGGGGTCTTCTATCAAACAGTATCCAGAAAAATCTCTCTGATCAGCTGAGATGGGGATCCATTGCTGGCGGGGGGAGGTAGGTAGAGAGGCCACAGGATTTTTAACAGATATGCATTTTAACCTGTATTTGGTGTAGATGGAGTAATTAGAACCTGTAGGTTTTTTATTTTATTTTATTCTCTAAATAATGTTCATATTACTGCAGGCTTAAAGCAAATGGTTTGTATGAATTACCATGGCGAATTGTCATCTAGGGACTCGATGCATCCTTTCAGAAACTGAAAGTAGTTGTATTAGTAAACCCATTCAGATACAGTCGCCATCTGTGCTGGTGAAAGTGGGTGCCTCCTGTAAACTCATAATGATTGCAGAGCAGCTAATACCTTTTCTGCTTCTTGTGACTTTTGGCAAGGGACAAGAACCAAGATCAGATGTGCTGTCAATGTTCTGTGCAGCAATGATGTACAGCATTACCATGGCAGGGAAGGCGCTGTAATTGATACAATTCAGGCCTCAGTATATAAACTCTGTATCCCTATCTCCAATACACACACTTCCTGCCTGCCCAAGACATGGAGACATGTACACTTTTGCATATTCAAAAAACATATATTCACGTAGCTTAGTACACAGTATAAAGAGACATTTTGTCTACCAAGCCTTTACATCTGTAATGCTCCATAGACAAAATAACCACTGCTTTACATTGTTTTTTTTCTTTTTCTCCTAGTTTTTTTTTTTTTTTTTTTTTTATGGTCTATTTTGAATTAAGTGTTTTGTTAAAAGAAGTCAAAGTCCAATTCCACATCTGTACTTGTTCGGTCACACAGCCCCCTTGCTGAGATTCACAGTCTTTTAAATGCAAATGTGAAAACAAGAAGAGAAAAATTTGGGATGGAGTGAATTTTCAAAGTAAAATTAAATAAACGACACTGGTGGACAAATGCGCCTTTTCCATGTCAGACTAAAAATCATTCAATCTAGATAAGAGAACTACATTCTAAAATGGTTTATTAAATATCAAACTGTGTTTAATCCACCTGTAGAGCACTAGAGAATCTTACATCACTAGGGAAATCGCCCTGGATTACATCAACAACCTACTGCATTTTAGGGGTAATCCTGGGTAACCATGGATAGGTGATTGATGCAGTCCAGTGCTGTAAAATGTTCTATTGCTGTAGCTTATCCCCTGGGTATAGGTTGATCAAATCGACCAGTAAGATAACAAATAACTGGCTGAAGTTTCAATGTAGGAAGATTGATACTGTTAACAAGGGTAACAAGTATAGAAGACCCTTTAAGTGCTGTGTCTTTATAATAATACATGATTTACAATACAATGTATTTTTAGTCTGTTTATTCATTAAATATAAGTTTGCATGCATGAAACAGTTCTGGATTATTGTCAAAGAAACGAGCAACAGTCCATGCTTTCTGAAGTGTTGCCTGTATGTTTCTGTAACTGGTCTTGTGCGAAGACACTTACCACTTACCAAGACTTTACTGTTTAACTACAGGTTCAGTTACACTGAAAAAAAAAGAATACCCTTGAAGCTTGTCGGACATATCAAGTGTAAATACTTCCTTGGTGCTATTAGCAAATTGACTTGTGTTTTATTATTTTATTAGCTTTTAATAATTAAGAGTTTTAAAAAAAGAATTAAAAAATATGCATTCCATCTGCCTTGTAACCATTGCCATTTGCATCTCCTTTCTCATTTTGTAAAGATGAAAGTCCACAAACCAATTAAATAAAAGTAATTTCACTAAAGCTCTGGTGTGTGGTTATTGAGGTTCAAAGTGCATTATGTTTGTCTATGTTTCACAATGAGAGGGCATACTGACAGGCTCTCCATTATTCTGACACTAAATGATTCAGGGACATCCACACTTTGAACAGTGTCTGCTATGTAGAGAATTATCCTGTAAACCAATACTGACTTAAAAGTTAGAGCTAAGTTAAAGTTTTGGGTATGCTTAATGTTAGGATTTTGATGACCTATGCTGAATACTGGAGACTTTCTGATGACTGACTTCTGTATTTCCATGCAAGACTTTTATAGTGTGTTTTTTCAATAATCTAGAGCTCATAAAAGTTGAATTTTCCCATTATTGAGTCATGTTAAAAGTACTCTTTCATTGAGTTATACTCCCTGGTTTCAGGGGCGTGTAATATAAAAATGATTATGATTCAACAGTAAGAGGAAAGTATGAATCAGGTGTCATTTCAGAAAGTCTGGTTCATTTAATTTAAATGTCACTTTTTAATTTGGGGGGAGGTGGGGCAGGGTCTAGGGTTCTGGGCAGTAGGAACACATTCTACAGCTGAATAATGACCATGTTTTTCATTGTTGACAATAACCAACACACGCTGGTGAAAGTTAAACTTATTTTTCCATTTTGTTTTAAGATTTCTCCATTAAACTGTTGCATTGCATGCTTCCTCAGGATGAATGCACTCAAAGAAAAGAACAATCATTGAATGCAGCATAAGGTCTGCTGTTGGAGTTACATTTTGTTTCTTAACAAAACATTGCAATTTCCCTTATTACATCTTTCATGTTTGAATTCATGCAGTTAGGCAACTGTAGCTTACTGCTGTGACTTATGAGTAAGTACTGTACATCCAGGCTCCTGTTAGTTGTAAAGCAACATATTTCAGTTAATATAATCAGGCAGATGTAACCTCTTAATTAATAAAGTTTTCACCAAGAGTATTGTATCCAGGAGTATTGTATCTTTAAAGGCAGTACTGGGGATCATTAACAATAACCAGTTACTGTTAACAAA
>NW_026707420.1:0-12500 GCF_902713425.1 Acipenser ruthenus
TTCATTGGACTCTATGAAGCTGAGGGAGTTCATTCTATATAGAGGGGGTGGAATTCAATATGTTAACAAGGGAACATTATTCAGCAGCTTTCATTGGACTCTATGAAGCTGAATCAGTTCATTCTATATAGAGGGGGTGGAATTCAATATGTTAACAAGGGAACATTATTCAGCAGCTTTCATTGGACTCTATGAAGCTGAATCAGTTCATTCTATATAGAGGGGGTGGAATTCAATATGTTAACAAGGGAACATTATTCAGCAGCTTTCATTGGACTCTATGAAGCTGAGGGAGTTCATTCTATATAGAGGGGGTGGAATTCAATATGTTAACAAGGGAACATTATTCAGCAGCTTTCATTGGACTCTATGAAGCTGAGGGAGTTCATTCTATATAGAGGGGGTGGAATTCAATATGTTAACAAGGGAACATTATTCAGCAGCTTTCATTGGACTCTATGAAGCTGAATCAGTTCATTCTATATAGAGGGTGATGCTGCTAAACTTTTGCCCACAGCTGTACATGATGTATCGTAATAGAGGTCTGTATCGCTTGTGATACGAGACCACAGCATAAAGAACTACGGCTCCCAGCATGCCTCGCCATGGCCGCGGGTGCGGAGGCATGCTGGGAGCTGCAGTGCGCCTCTCTCATCCCTGGGTGTGGGGAGCAGTGGGTACCTTGGCGATCGTCGCAGCTCTCTGTGTAGAAAGTCTCTTTCCTCTGGATGATCTCCTGGGCGATGATCCCGTAGCTGAACACGTCTCCCTTCTGAGAGAAACCAGCCTGTCGAAGGAGCTCTGGAGCCGTCCACAGATCTAGAGAGAGGGAGGGGGAGAGGGGGAGAGGGAGGGGGAGGGGGAGAAGGAGAGGAGAGGGAGGAGAGGGAGAAGGGTAGAGGGAGAGGGGAGAGGCAGGTAGAGAGAGAGGGGGAAAGAGAGGGGGGGGGAGAGGGAGAGAGGGAGCAAGAGAAAGAGAGACAGAGCGAAAGAGGGAGGGAGAGAAGACAGAGAGAGAGAGAGAGGGAGAGGGAGAGAGAGAGAGAGAGAGAGGGAGGCTGAGTCAGTACTAGAGACAGCAGGCATGGGAATCAGACTCCTATCCCACAGCAGTGTGATCCAGTCCAGGTTTTACTGCTACCAGCTTGATCAGCCCCCAGTGTGTCTAGCTAACAAGCTCAGATGTGTCTGATTATTAAACTCCTCGTGAAACCAGGACTGGATCACACTGCTGTGCAGCGGGAGTCTGATTCCCAGCCCTGTAGATAGACTTTGGTTGAAGGAGGTTTGTAGCTGATTTTATAGTGAAGAGAGCTACAGGATATTGCTGGGAACTGTGGGATATTTAGACAGAGAGATCAGGGCTGGGAATCAGACTCCTATCGCACAGCAGTGTGATCCAGTCCAGGTTTTACTGCTACCAGCTTGATCAGCCCCCAGTGTGTCTAGCTAACAAGCTCAGGGATCACACTGATACACTGTTGTTTTGAATCCTAACACGTTGTTTCTGGTCATTTTTTTTTCCTAGTAGCCCACAGATCCGCTAAGACCCGGCTTGACGAGAGTCGAGAGATCCATCGGATCCTGGGAACCGAACCAGATCCGGAGGGGCGGAACGGGACTCCTCTCGCTCTGAGAACGTTCTCCTGTCCTTCTGCTGCTTACCTCTTGAGTTATTAAATTAATTTATTTTTTTTAACCTTTTTTGATGGGCGTGACGCTGTTGCAGCCGAAGTCAGTGATCTTAACCACCATGCGACTGTCCACCACGCAGTTTGTGGACTTCAGTCTCCCGTGGATCTCTGTCTTGGAGTGCAGGTATGACATGCCCTGAACACACAAATAGCATGCATTACCAGACCTCTCTGTGCTTTACAATGCTTCCCTGTGCTTTACCAGACCTCTCTGTGCTTTACAATGCTTCCCTATGCTTTACCAGACCTCTCTGTGCTTTACAATGCTTCCCTATGCTTTACCAGACCTCTCTGTGCTTTACAATGCTTCCCTGTGCTTTACCAGACCTCTCTGTGCTTTACAATGCTTCCCTATGCTTTACCACACCTCTCTGTGCTTTACAATGCTTCCCTATGCTTTACCAGACCTCTCTGTGCTTTACAATGCTTCCCTATGCTTTACCAGACCTCTCTGTGCTTTACAATGCTTCCCTATGCTTTACCAGACCTCTCTGTGCTTTACAATGCTTCCCTATGCTTTACCAGACCTCTCTGTGCTTTACAATGCTTCCCTATGCTTTACCAGACCTCATGATGTATCGTAATAGAGGTCTGTATCGCTTGTGATACGAGACCACAGCATAAAGAACTACAGCTCCCAGCATGCCTCACCATTGCCGCGGGTGCAAAGGCAAGCTGGGAGCTGTAGTCCTAGAAGCATCCCGTGAATCTCCAGCACTTACCTTGGCGATATCGTACATCACAGAGATCTTAAACTCCCAGTCCATGAAAGTATCGTCAGGATACGAGATTTTATCATTGAGCACATACTGAAGAGACAAAGAAAACAGAATTGATTACAGGAGGGGCCAGCGATACTGTTAATAAAGCTAATAAGAGGTGAGAGAATGGATTTTAAAGATGGTCAGCGCTCCTTTAAAGGGAGGGACCAGCGATACTGTTAATAAAGCTAATAAGAGGTGAGAGAATGGATTTTAAAGATGGTCAGCGCTCCTTTAAAGGGAGGGACCAGCGATACTGTTAATAAAGCTAATAAGAGGTGAGAGAATGGATTTTAAAGATGGTCAGCGCTCCTCTAAAGGGAGGGACCAGCGATACTGTTAATAAAGCTAATAAGAGGTGAGAGAATGGATTTTAAAGATGGTCAGCGCTCCTTTAAAGGGAGGGGCCAGCGATACTGTTAATAAAGCTAATAAGAGGTGAGAGAATGGATTTTAAAGATGGTCAGCGTATGCATTTCAAAGAAACAGGTCACTGTGTTTACCTACCCTGAGGGAGCCTCTCTCGCAGTACTCAAACACACTGAACAGCCCATAGTCAAACTTCACTGTGCCGTAGAACTTGGTGAGGTTGTAATAGTCGATCTGCAAGAGCTGAAATTGAATTCAGAACCAGGTTGGGTTATGAAAGAGGCAGAGGACTACAGCTCCCAGCATCCCTCGCAACTGCCGCAGGTGAGGAGGCATGCTGGGAGCTGTAGTTCTAGCCAGGGATATACCAATTCACTGTGTATCAAGACCACAGCACAGCTCACTGCAGTTAAAGGACTACAGCTCCCAGCATCCCTCACCACTGCCGCAGGTGAGGAGGCATGCTGGGAGCTGTAGTTCTAGCCAGGGCTGTACCGATTCACTGTGTATCAAGACCACAGCACAGCTCACTGCAGTTAAAGGACTACAGCTCCCAGCATCCCTCGCAACTGCCGCAGGTGAGGAGGCATGCTGGGAGCTGTAGTTCTAGCCAGGGCTGTACCGATTCACTGTGTATCAAGACCACAGCACAGCTCCCAGCATCCCTCGCCACTGCCGCAGGTGAGGAGGCATGCTGGGAGCTGTAGTTCTAACCAGGGCTGTGCTGATTTACTGTGTATCAAGACCACAGCACAGCTCCCAGCATCCCTCGCCACTGCCGCAGGTGAGGAGGCATGCTGGGAGCTGTAGTTCTAACCAGGGCTGTGCTGATTCACTGTGTATCAAGGCCACAGCACAGCTCACTGCAGTTAAAGGACTACAGCTCCCAGCATCCCTCACCACTGCCGCAGGTGAGAAGGCATGCTGGGAGCTGTAGTTCTAGCCAGGGCTGTGCTGATTCACTGTGTATCAAGGCAACAGCACAGCTCACTGCAGTTAAAGGACTACAGCTCCCAGCATCCCTCGCCACTGCCGCAGGTGAGGAGGCATGCTGGGAGCTGTAGTTCTGGCAGCTCATTGAGTGGTCCTTGAATGGTGTTTGATAGCTGGTTTGTCGCTGAATTGACACTGTGGATATTAAATGTTCTCACCTTGTTTAAATCCATCTTCTGTCTCTCGGTAAAGTTGCCATCAGAATTAAGTTCTTTTAAAATGACAATCTGTGTGTGGAGGGGGGAAAAATAAAAATAATAAACAATAATAATTTTATCGTCAGTTTACCTCATGTGGTGGAATTCACACATTTACCACAAAAACGCCTTTCAGAGAGAAAGCACAGGGAAGCATTGTAAAGCACAGAGAGGTCTGGTAAAGCATAGGGAAGCATTGTAAAGCACAGAGAGGTCTGGTAAAGCATAGGGAAGCATTGTAAAGCACAGAGAGGTCTGGTAAAGCATAGGGAAGCATTGTAAAGCACAGAGAGGTCTGGTAAAGCATAGGGAAGCATTGTAAAGCTAAGAGAGGTCTGGTAAAGCATAGGGGAGCATTGTAAAGCACAGAGAGGTGTGGTAAAGCATAGGGAAGCATTGTAAAGCACAGAGAGGTCTGGTAAAGCATAGGGAAGCATTGTAAAGCACAGAGAGGTCTGGTAAAGCATAGGGAAGCATTGTAAAGCACAGAGAGGTCTTGTAAAGCACAGGGAAGCATTGTAAAGCACAGAGAGGTCTGGTAAAGCATAGGGAAGCATTGTAAAGTACAGAGAGGTCTGGTAAAGCATAGGGAAGCATTGTAAAGCACAGAGAGGTCTGGTAAAGCATAGGGAAGCATTGTAAAGCACAGAGAGGTCTGCTAAAGCATAGGGAAGCATTGTAAAGCACAGAGAGGTGTGGTAAAGCATAGGGAAGCATTGTAAAGCACAGAGAGGTCTGCTAAAGCATAGGGAAGCATTGTAAAGTACAGAGAGGTCTGGTAAAGCATAGGGAAGCATTGTAAAGCACAGAGAGGTCTGGTAAAGCACAGGGAAGCATTGTAATGCACAGAGAGGTCTGGTAAAGCATAGGGAAGCATTGTAAAGCACAGAGAGGTCTGGTAAAGCATAGGGAAGCATTGTAAAGCACAGAGAGGTCTGGTAAAGCATAGGGAAGCATTGTAAAGCACAGAGAGGTGTGGTAAAGCATAGGGAAGCATTGTAAAGCACAGAGAGGTCTGGTAAAGCATAGGAAAGCATTGTAAAGCACAGAGAGGTCTGGTAAAGCATAGGGAAGCATTGTAAAGCACAGAGAGGTCTGGTAAAGCACAGGGCGTCCCGTGGAGATGAGAGAGACTCACCTTTTTGTCGTATCGGCCTCTTCGTATTTGATCCACTCTGTCTTTCCGGTGGTCTTCATCAATCTGAAAACGCAGAGAGAAAAACCATTGAACTGCATGTAATTCAATCCAGTCTAGTTGAATTTACACTGAAGACGCTGAGAGAGACTTCTAGTGGAAACGTTTGCCGTTGAATTTACACTGAAGACGCTGAGAGAGACTTCTAGTGGAAACGTTTGCCATTGAATTTACACTGAAGACGCTGAGAAAGACTTCTAGAGGAAACGTTTGCCATTGAATTTACACTGAAGACGCTGAGAAAGACTTCTAGTGGAAACGTTTGCCGTTGAATTTACACTGAAGACGCTGAGAAAGACTTCTAGTGGAAACGTTTGCCATTGAATTTACACTGAAGACGCTGAGAAAGACTTCTAGTGGAAACGTTTGCCATTGAATTTACACTGAAGACACTGAGAGAGACTTCTAGTGGAAACGTTTGCTATTGAATTTACACTGAAGACGCTGAGAGAGACTTCTAGTGGAAACGTTTGCCATTGAATTTACACTGAAGACGCTGAGAGAGACTTCTAGTGGAAACGTTTGCCATTGAATTTACACTGAAGACGCTGAGAGAGACTTCTAGTGGAAACGTTTGCTATTGAATTTACACTGAAGACGCTGAGAGAGACTTCTAGTGGAAACGTTTGCCATTGAATTTACACTGAAGACGCTGAGAGAGACTTCTAGTGGAAACGTTTGCCATTGAATTTACACTGAAGACGCTGAGAGAGACTTCTAGCGGAAACGTTTGCTATTGAATTGACACTGAAGACGCTGAGAGAGACTTCTAGCGGAAACGTTTGCTATTGAATTGACACTGAAGACGCTGAGAGAGACTTCTAGTGGAAACGTTTGCCGTTGAATGTACCTTTAAGCTGATGGTATTCTTGTCTTTGTTCTGCAGAGAGGTGATTTTGTCGGGAGGGATGTGAGACCATTTCTTGAGATAGAAGCGATGCTCCCTCCTGTAACTTCTGAAAAACAAACACAGACAGAGAGAGAGACGGACATTCACAACCGTGTGTGTGACAGACAGACAGACTGCGGCACTAGCCACACAAGTGTTTAAACAAACAGTCCCTTTAGTTAAAATGCCTGGCCAGGTAACTTCTTAATTATTGTATCTATTTAATTAAGGATTCCCCTTTAAGAAGGCTGAACTCCCATGAGCCTTTGTTCTTTTCTAAACAGGTAGAGGGTTGAAGGGAGGCAGGTTTCTGTTCTGGGTTCTGGGTTCCTCCGCGTGGTTTTCAGGATTTTATTTACAAGAAAATTTTATTAAATAAGAACTATACTACCTTGGAGCATCTCTTGGACAACTTGTTGCTGTCGGACTGCCACTGGAACTACAGAATAAGCATCAACAAACAATCACACAGTCGGGTTGAGATCATTTAGTGTGGATATAATTTGTGTGGGGAAATGGATTTATTGTGTGTCGTTTTGGAGTTGATTTGTTTAATTGAATTATTGTTTTACAGACGGCAGTGTGGAGTAGCGGTCAGGGGCTCTGGACTCTTGACCGGAGGGTCGTGGGTTCAATCCCAGGTGGGGGGGACACTGCTGCTGTACCCTTGAGCAAGGTACTGTACCTAGATTGCTCCAGTAAAAACCCAACTGTATAAATGGGGAATTGTATGTAAAAATAATGTTATTATTATTATTATTATTATTATTATTATTATTATTATTATTTATTTCTTAGCAGACGCCCTTATCCAGGGCGACTTACAATTGTTACAAGATATCACATTATACATTATTTCACATTATACAGATATCACATTATTTTTACATACAATTACCCATTTATACAGTTATATCTTGTATAATGTGATATCTTGTAACAATTATAAGTCGCCCTGGATAAGGACGTCTGATAAGAAATAGATAATAATAATAATAATAGACGGGCGCTCGATTGAGACTTGCTGCCTGCTAGGCTTGGTTGAGGGGAAGGGCAGCAAGTGATTGGCTGTGCTGGACCTCAATCAGCAGGTGGGCGGGTCTTGATTGAGTGTCAAAAGCACCCGCGGGAGATGGTTCGAGGCGACTGTAACGCCATGCCAGAGGGGAGCAGCGTATAGTCGAGAGGAGAGGGTCCGCAACGCAGGAACAACAGCTACCCTGAGACTGCAGGCGGGGCTTGTGAAGGCAATGCCCAGCCAAGCCCCTTCAGATTAAGAGACCCCCTCTACCCAGATTCAGAGATTCAGAGACCCCCTCTACCCAGATTCTGAGATTCAGAGACCCCCTCTACCCCAGAATCTGCTATTCAATAACTTGAGCTGAATAATGTTAAGAGCCAGTTTCCTGACAATAGGAGAAGCGCTTCAAACAGAGAGATGGAGGAACGTGTGACGTGTGACCTGCGCCTGCACTGCCTCCCCTCCGCCAGCAGGGGGCGGTGACGACATGGGAACAACAGAGAAAGGCATTGGACTGTATGGCAAGAGATTTGTTTGGTGTTCCCTACCTCAGAACTGCGAGCGATATGAAAAGAACCAAAACTATAGCCACGGTCAAAGAGATCACAGCAATAGTGAGGGTGTCAACTCCTGTGAAGACATCAAGAGAGAAGGCATTATTATTATTATTATTATTATTATTATTAATATTATTATTATTATTAGTCTTTCAGTGGAGGCTTTTTCTCCCAAAGCGACTTCCAGAGACTAGGAGGGTGAACTCTGCATCATCAACAACTGCTGCTGCTGCTGCAGAGTCACTTCCAATAGGAGCTCGTTTGTTTGACGTCTCATCCGAAGGACGGAGCACAAGGAGGTGAAGCGACTCGCTCAGGGTACCAGAATTACATTGGAACTACAGTTTGAGATCACTAGACTAGACTTGATTGAATTACATTGAGATCACTAGACTAGACTGCATTGAATTACATTGAGATCACTAGACTAGAGTGGATTGAATTACATTGAGATCACTAGACTAGACTGGATTGAATTACATTGAGATCACTAGACTAGACTGGATTGAATTAACTCCTTGTTTGATTGAATACTTTATTTTGCATGCTGACCACTGTCTGGAGCGTCGTTAGGGAGACTCCCTTTCCATAAGAAGCTGGGCTGACTGTCGATTTCCGTGGTTTTATTCGTGGCTGTGTTGAATTCATAGAGAGTTTTGTACTGTAACAATAAAAGACAAAGATAATATTTACTGTGTTCCTTCAAATCTAACCCAAACCCAAACCTAACCCACACCCCAAACCACACCCCAACCCCACACCCCAACCCCAACCCACACCCCAACCCACACCCCAAACCACACACCAACCCCACACACCAACCCACACACCAACCCCACACCCCAACCCACACACCAACCCACACCCCAACCCACACCCCACACCCCAACCCCAAACCACACACCAACCCACACCCCAACCCCAACCCCACACCCCAACCCCAAACCACACACCAACCCCAAACCACACACCAACCCACACCCCAACCCCAAACCACACACCAACCCACACCCCAACCCACACCCCAACCCCAAACCACACACCAACCCACACCCCAACCCCAAACCACACACCAACCCACACCCCAACCCCAAACCACACACCAACCCACACACCAACCCCAAACCACACACCAACCCACACACCAACCCCAAACCACACACCAACCCACACACCAACCCACACCCCAACCCCAAACCACACACCAACCCACACCCCAACCCACACCCCAACCCCAAACCACACACCAACCCACACCCCAACCCCAAACCACACACCAACCCACACCCCAACCCCAAACCACACACCAACCCACACACCAACCCCAAACCACACACCAACCCACACACCAACCCTAACCCATACCCCAACCCACACCCACACCCAAACCTAACCCACACCCCAACCCCACACCCTAACCCCAACCCCAACCCACACCCCACACCCCAACCCCAACCCCAACCCACACACCAACCCCAACCCCAACCCACACCCCAAACCACACACCAACCCCAACCCACACACCAACCCACACCCCAAACCACACACCAACCCACACCCCAAACCACACCCCAACCCCACACCCCAACCCACACTCCAACCCACACCCCAAACCACACACCAACCCACACCCCAACCCACACTCCAACCCACACCCCAAACCACACACCAACCCACACCCCAAACCACACCCCAACCCCACACCCCAACCCCACACCCCAACCCCAACCCACACCCCAACCCCAACCCACACCCCAAACCACACACCAACCCCAACCCACACACCAACCCCAACCCCAACCCAACCCCAACCCCAACCCACACACCAACCCCAACCCCAACCCAACCCCAACCCCAACCCACACACCAACCCACACCCCCCAACCCCAACCGACACACCCCAACCCACACACCAACCCACACCCCAACCCCAACCCCAACCCCAAACCTAACCCACACCCCAACCCACACTCCAACCCACACCCCAACCCACACCCCAACCCACACACCGACCCCAACCCCAACCCACACACCAACCCCAAACCCAACCCACACCCCAACACACACACCAACCCCAACCCACACCCCAAACCACACACCAACCCCAACCCACACCCCAAACCACACACCGACCCCAACCCACACCCCAACCCATACCCCAACCCCAACCCACACCCCAACCCCAACCAACACCCCAACCCCTTTCGTTGGCGATTATTTTTTTTGAATCCACGGTTCTGTGAATATTTGAGAAGAAATCCATTAAAAAGCGTGTCTCAAACAGGAAGAACTTACTGTGTGGTCCTTTGTGGAGTAATACATGACTGTGAGGTTGATGTCTCTGTCACCATGGCCATCAAGAACGAAACGCCCACTGACCGCTGAGAGAGCGGGGAGAGGGGGAGAGAGAGAGAGAGAGAGGAGAGAGAGAGGGGGGGAAGGAGAGAGAGAGAGAGAGGGAGAGAGACAGACAGACAGAGAAAGAGAGGGAGAGGGAGAGAGAGGGAGACAGACAGACAGACAAAGAGAGGGAGATGGAGAGCAAGACAGAGAGAGACAGACAGACAGAGAGAGACAGACAGAAAGAGAGAGGGGGAGAGACAGAGACAGAGCGAGGGAGAGAGACAGAAAGAGAGAGGGAGGGGGAGAGAGAGAGAGACACAGAGTGAGGGAGAGAGAGAGATACAGAGAGAGAGGGAGAGGATTAGGGAGGGAAAGAGAGACAGACAGGAAGAGAGAGACTTCAGTGCAGGTACTTGATAAATCCTACCTTACTTAACTGTAACCCCAAATACATATATATATATATATATTTTTTTTTTCAACAGTTTACAGGGCAGAATCTGATGGCATCTAATGCAATATAAATTAGAAATACAAACAGACTTGAACTTCAACTGAAGACGCTGAGAAAGACTTCTATTGGAAACGTTTGCCGTTGAATTTACACTGAAGACGCTGAGAGAGACTTCTAGTGGAAACGTTTGCCGTTGAATTTACACTGAAGACGCTGAGAGAGACTTCTAGTGGAAACGTTTGCCATTGAATTTACACTGAAGACGCTGAGAGAGACTTCTAGTGGAAACGTTTGCCGTTGAATTCACACTGAAGACGCTGAGAAAGAGCGTGTCTATCTGCATGTATGATTGTATGTGTCTAACAGGATGGAATCTGTGTTTAGGATGCACGGAGACTCCCACCTTGGAAATCGACGTCCTTGAAGGACAATCTCCACCCCTCCTTATTTTCCAGGCTCTTTTTCAGGACGTGACCGAACAGGAAGACTCCGTCTGCGTATCCCGTGATGAAATCGTTCTGTAGCTGAGAGGACAGAGAGACAAAGTGTGACAAAGCACAGAGTAGTGTGGTAAAGCATAGGGAAGCATTGTAAAGCACAGAGAGGTCTGGTAAAGCATAGGGAAGCATTGTAAAGCACAGAGAGGTCTGGTAAAGCATAGGGAAGCATTGTAAAGCACAGAGAGGTCTGGTAAAGCATAGGGAAGCATTGTAAAGCACAGAGAGGTCTGGTAAAGCATAGGGAAGCATTGTAAAGCACAGAGAGGTCTGGTAAAGCATAGGGAAGCATTGTAAAGCACAGAGAGGTCTGGTAAAGCATAGGGAAGCATTGTAAAGCACAGAGAGGTGTGGTAAAGCATAGGGAAGCATTGTAAAGCACAGAGAGGTCTGGTAAAGCATAGGGAAGCATTGTAAAGCACAGAGAGGTCTGGTAAAGCATAGGGAAGCATTGTAAAGCACAGAGAGGTCTGGTAAAGCATAGGGAAGCATTGTAAAGCACAGAGAGGTCTGGTAAAGCATAGGGAAGCATTGTAAAGCACAGAGAGGTCTGGTATGGAGCGGGTCAGTACCATGGTGGTGTTGAGTACACTGGTCCAGTTATTTTCTGGTGGAGCCATGGTCAGAACCAGTACGTTTTTCATGTAGTTTCCCGCAGTCGTGTTGGTGTGATAGATGTGACTGGGGAGAGAACAGCACGAAAAACAACCCTGTCAATCCATCCCTCCATCCATCCATCCCTCCATCCATCCATCCATCCCTCCATCCATTAATAATGAGGCTTTTATAGTTACAGCTCTGGCCAAAAGTATTGCATCAGCCTACAGAATGAACTACAGCTCCCAGCATGCCTCTGCACCCGCGGCCATGGGGAGGTACGCTGGGAGCTGTAGTTCTTTGTGCTGCAGTCATCTGCTCCAATACAAACCTCTATTACAAAACAGAACTACAGCTCCCAGCATGCCTCTACACCCGCGGCAATGGTGAGGCATGCTGGGAGCTGTAGTTCTTTATGCTGTGGTCTCGTATCACAAGCGATACAGACCTCTATTACGATACATCATGTACAGCTGTGGGCAAAAGTTTAGCAGCATCACCCTCTATATAGAATGAACTGATTCAGCTTCATAGAGTCCAATGAAAGCTGCTGAATAATGTTCCCTTGTTAACATATTGAATTCCACCCCCTCTATATAGAATGAACTCCCTCAGCTTCATAGAGTCCAATGAAAGCTGCTGAATAATGTTCCCTTGTTAACATATTGAATTCCACCCCCTCTATATAGAATGAACTGATTCAGCTTCATAGAGTCCAATGAAAGCTGCTGAATAATGTTCCCTTGTTAACATATTGAATTCCACCCCCTCTATATAGAATGAACTGATTCAGCTTCATAGAGTCCAATGAAAGCTGCTGAATAATGTTCCCTTGTTAACATATTGAATTCCACCCCCTCTATATAGAATGAACTCCCTCAGCTTCATAGAGTCCAATGAAAGCTGCTGAATAATGTTCCCTTGTTAACATAT
>NW_026707420.1:17500-26961 GCF_902713425.1 Acipenser ruthenus
ACACCTTCACAGGTGCTCGATGCGCAGCCCTTCGTCAGGTAGAGAGACGTGTTGAACCCATAATATGTGGCTTGCAATGTCACATTCAAACCTACAAGGGCAGGAGAAACACACAGTTTCCTATATTAGCTTTATTAACAGTATTGCTGGTCCCTCCATTTAAAGGAGCGCTGACCATCTTTAAAATCCATTCTCTCACCTCTTATTAGCTTTATTAACAGTATCGCTGGTCCCTCCCTTTAAAGGAGCGCTGACCATCTTTAAAATCCATTCTCTCACCTCTTATTAGCTTTATTAACAGCATCGCTGGTCCCTCCCTTTAGAGGAGCGCTGACCATCTTTAAAATCCATTCTCTCACCTCTTATTAGCTTTATTAACAGTATCGCTGGCCCCTCCTGTAATCAATTCTGTTTTCTTTGTCTCTTCAGTATGTGCTCAATGATAAAATCTCGTATCCTGACGATACTTTCATGGACTGGGAGTTTAAGATCTCTGTGATGTACGATATCGCCAAGGTAAGTGCTGGAGAGTCACGGGATGCTTCTAGGACTACAGCTCCCAGCATGCCTCTGCACCCGCGGCAATGGTGAGGCATGCTGGGAGCGGTAGTTCTTTATGCTGTGGTCTCGTATCACAAGCGATACAGACCTCTATTACGATACATCATGTACAGCTGTGGGCAGAAGTTTAGCCTCATCACCCTGTAGAATGAACTTGCTGGCTAGGACTACAGCTCCCAGCATGCCTCCGCGCCCGCGGCAACGGTGAGGCATGCTGGGAGCTGTAGTTCACGTCTTATTAGCTTTATTAACATTGCATCATCACCCTGTAGAATGAACTTGCAGGCTAGGACTACAGCTCCCAGCAGGCCTCCGCGCCCACGGCAATGGCGAGGCATGCTGGGAGCTGTAGTTTACTTCTCATTAGCTTTATTAACATTGCATCATCACCCTGTAGAATGAACTTACTGGCTAGGACTACAGCTCCCAGCATGCCTCCGCGCCCGCGGCAATGGTGAGGCATGCTGGGAGCTGTAGTTCTTTATGCTGTGGTCGCGTATCACAAGCGATACAGACCTCTATTACAATACATCATGTACAGCTGTGGACAAAAATTTAGCCTCATCACCCTGTAGAATGAACTTGCTGGCTAGGACTACAGCTCCCAGCATGCCTCCACACCCGCGGCAACGGCGAGGCATGCTGGGAGCTGTAGTTCACTTCTTATTAGCTGTATTAAAACGATCACACGTTCCCCTGCACGCCTTATATCGCGCAATAGTTATCGTGTTACCTTGTCTGTTGGCGTTGAGGTCTTTTTCAACCACCTCCATGGCAGCCTCGATCGCCGGCTTCACTTTTTCCAAAGTCCACGGCGATTCGTTGTCTTCCAGCAAGACCACGTTGAGCGTGAACGTGTTATCCTCGCAGTTTCTCGAGGAGAAACACGGGCAAAAACAGCAGCCGGAAAACAGAATGAATCCCGCCAAATTCAGAGATTTCACCCTTTGACTCATTTTAATTGTATTTTTATTCATGTTTTAATTTTTTCGTTTTGTAATAAATATTAAATCTCACAATATTATCTTTTGCGGTAAAAAACAAAATATATCTCGATTTATTTTAGTTTTTATTCGGTTTATTACTCGTTTTAAATATTTCTGGTGACTTGGAATATTGTCATTTGAGGTAAAAATGTAATATATATAATTACAATTATATATGTAGATTTATTTTTTAAAAAGAAGTATCGTTTTTGCGCTCGAGACTACTTGACGAAAAATATGCGCAGTTAAAAATTATCTAAAATATATTAATATTTATTTATACGTTTTAAGTATGGTAAGAAAAAAATAGGTAAAATGAGAAAAAAAATAGTTTTTTAAATAAGTTATCGAAAAGTGCAATTTCTTCAGCTGAATATATCTTTAATACTTCAATTTCAGCAGATATTTGAATTAATACGTTACTCGTGAAACTACAGTAGGTTATTATTATTATTATTATTATTATTATTATTATTATTATTATTATTATTATTATTAAGCAAAAACAAACACGTCTTTAAAGGTTGCGTTTTAGGACTTAAAAAGAAAAAAAAAACGATAAAAAGTCGCTTTTTAATTTGAATTACCTTAAAAAAAATAACAGCAGAACTCAATTATAAATATTTTAAACGGGTACGGTACAGATTTTTCTTCAACTTTGAAGGCAGCTTCTCGGAAACGTTGTCATGTTGTTGTCTGGTCTGAAGTTAATAACAACACACCAGACTGAGGAGAACAAGCCTTTCTGTTTTTCTTTTTTTAAAGGCGATCAATTAAAACAAATCATTTACAATAAAAAAAAACGATTTTCAAGTCAGAGAAACGGAAACGTCCATTTTGCGACGCAGAAACTTCTCGATCCTGAGCGTTGTTGTTGTTGGCGGCTTCGGTCTGTCTCTCTCTCTGTCTCTGTGAAGTTTTATTTTAGTAGTATTATTTCCTGGATAATAAATCTATAAACTCACTTTGTTCCTCCTGTGGCGTAGTTAATGAATAACTCCAAGCCAGAGATTTAAAAAAAAAGACACTCTTTCATGTAATATGGCCGTTTAACACGAAACCCGAAACCCGAAAATTCAAATTTCTCCTCAGTAACGGTCACTAGCTGGTCTGCCATCTCGCCTCATCATTTGGTTTAATTAATGAATTAATAACTAACAAATAAATTAAACAGCCCTTTTTTGAAGGGGGGTTCACCAAAAAAAACTGCTTGTCTTTCGTATCGTAAAATAATTGTCTATAAAGTATATATTTTTTCTCACAAAACGGCGCTCGCGCTTTGCGAACTTACCAAAACTCCCGCCAAATAAATCGTCGCCGATACCTATAAAGTGGTATCGATTTTAAACGATATTAGCGGCAGTAGACGATACTGGTTGGTCAACAACATCAATACGGGCGGTACCGTGTCCAGTTTAAGTGAATATATGCGCTATGAAAATTCATAAATAAATACTGTAGCCTCTACATTTTGGTAATGAAAATACACGGAGGGGAAAGAGAGCGTCAGAAAAATACGCCTTTATTATTGTTATTATGTCTGTGTGTTTATCTGAGTTTAAGAGGGACGAGAGGGAGAGGACAAAGTTCGCTCGTTGTAAAAAAAAGACTTTTTGTTTATTGATGAAGTTGTGAGGGTTGTAAACTCGGGAGACGCTATCTGTGGCAAAACACAGATAACGCTGTTTAAATATTGACCGCTTCTAGTAATGAACGAAGCGCCCTCGTCCTCTCTATAAATCTGTTGTATTTGTTGACCCAGTAAAAGCGTCTAGAAAGAGATTTTCATTCAAATATACGCGCACACACAGCTGTGGTGGTCAAACGTTTTGCATCGCCCTGTGGAAAGAACTTGCTGGCTAGGACTACGGCTCCCAGCATGCCTCTGCACCCACAGCAATGGCGAGGCATGCTGGGAGCTGTAGTTCTTTATGCTGTTGTCTCGTATCACAAGCGATACAGACCTCTATTACGGTACATCATGTACAGCTGTGGGCAAAAGTTTAGCAGCATCAACCTCTATATAGAATGAACTGATTCAGCTTCATAGAGTCCAATGAAAGCTGCTGAATAATGTTCCCTTGTTAACATATTGAATTCCACCCCCTCTATATAGAATGAACTCCCTCAGCTTCATAGAGTCCAATGAAAGCTGCTGAATAATGTTCCCTTGTTAACATATTGAATTCCACCCCCTCTATATAGAATGAACTGATTCAGCTTCATAGAGTCCAATGAAAGCTGCTGAATAATGTTCCCTTGTTAACATATTGAATTCCACCCCCTCTATATAGAATGAACTCCCTCAGCTTCATAGAGTCCAATGAAAGCTGCTGAATAATGTTCCCTTGTTAACATATTGAATTCCACAACAGTATAATATAGAATCCTTTCTTCTTGGGGTCTGTGTTAGTTTACTACATTCTGAAAAGAGTTTAGTGTCATTAAATCTGCAGACAGACAGACAGACAGACAGACAGACAGACAGAGCCCCACAATCCTGTTCAGCTTGACGCTACAGTATAATATAGAATCCCTTCTTCTTGGGGTCTGTGTTAGTTTACTACATTCTGAAAAGAGTTTAGTGTCATTAAAGCTGCAGACAGACAGACAGACAGACAGACAGACAGACAGACAGACAGACAGACAGACAGACAGACAGACAGACAGACAGTCAGCTCCAGACTCTGATCCTCTCAGTATCTTGTGAGCTGAAGAAGATCCCGAGTGAGTTTCATGACCAGTCGGTCGCTCTCTTCTCGAGATGGGACCTCTTCAGTGTGTCGCACGCGGTTCTGAATTGTTTTTTGCCAGGCCTCTGTTTGCCAGTGCAATCCCTGACTTGTATAAACATTGCCTTTCCCACGATGAATGCTGTAAACGTCGACACGCCTTCACTAATTCATCATTCAGACTGACTGAATTTTCACCACACAGAGAGACGTTATTAACATCAATCTGCACACAGAAAGACAACAGACAGAGAGAGAGAGAGGGAGAGGCTCTTATACTCTCTGAACAGCCTCCCTCTGTGCTGAGCAGAGAGAGAGAAAGGGAGGGTCTTATACTCTCTGAACAGCCTCCCTCTGTGCTGAGCAGAGAGAGAGAAAGGGAGGGTCTTATACTCTCTGAACAGCCTCCCTCTGTGCTGTGGTGGTGGAGTAGAGAGAGAGAAAGAGAGGCTCTTATACTCTCTGAACAGCCTCCCTCTGTGCTGAGCAGAGAGAGAGAAAGGGAGGGTCTTATACTCTCTGAACAGCCTCCCTCTGTGCTGAGCAGAGAGAGAGAAAGGGAGGGTCTTATACTCTCTGAACAGCCTCCCTCTGTGCTGAGCAGAGAGAGAGAAAGGGAGGGTCTTATACTCTCTGAACAGCCTCCCTCTGTGCTGTGGTGGTGGAGTAGAGAGAGAGAAAGAGAGGCTCTTATACTCTCTGAACAGCCTCCCTCCGTGCTGAGCAGAGAGAGAGAAAGGGAGGCTCTTATACTCTCTGAACAGCCTCCCTCTGTGCTGAGCAGAGAGAGAGAAAGGGAGGCTCTTATACTCTCTGAACAGCCTCCCTCTGTGCTGTGGTGGTGGAGTAGAGAGAGAGAAAGAGAGGCTCTTATACTCTCTGAACAGCCTCCCTCTGTGCTGAGCAGAGAGAGAGAAAGGGAGGCTCTTATACTCTCTGAACAGCCTCCCTCTGTGCTGAGCAGAATAAGAGAAAGGGAGGCTCTTATACTCTCTGAACAGCCTCCCTCTGTGCTGAGCAGAGAGAGAGAAAGGGAGGCTCTTATACTCTCTGAACAGCCTCCCTCTGTGCTGAGCAGAGACAGAGAAAGGGAGGGTCTTATACTCTCTGAACAGCCTCCCTCTGTGCTGGTGGAGCAGAGAGAGAGAGAGAGAGAGAGGTGGAGGAGGGAGAGAGACAGAGGGAAGGAGAGAGAGAGGGATGGAGAAAGAAGAGAGGGAGAGAGAAGGGAGAGAGACAGGGGGAGGGACAGGGTAGGAGAGAGAGAAAGAGGGAGAAGGGAGAGAGAGATGGAGGGGGAGGAGGAGGGAGAGGGGGTGAGGGGGTGAGGGAAAGAGAGACACAGAGAGAGATCAGAATGTACCGTTTCTCTGCCAAGTGAAGCGTCGCTGCCTCTGGCAATGGCAGGCTGTGTAACTCGACACTTACTTGAGCTAGCAAGTGAATGAAACAAACAAACACTAACTACAGCCAGTAGACTGGACCGGAGCACAGGATGAGAAATGAACCAGAGAGACACAGGACCAGAGAGACGCAGGACCAGAGAGACACAGGACCAGAGAGAGGCAGGACCAGAGAGACACAGGAATGGAGAGAGACACAGGACCAGAGAGACGCAGGACCAGAGAGACACAGGACCAGAGAGACGCAGGACCAGAGAGAGACAGGACCAGAGAGACGCAGGACCAGAGAGACGCAGGACCAGAGAGACACAGGACCAGAGAGACACAGGAATGGAGAGACGCAGGACCAGAGAGACGCAGGACCAGAGAGACGCAGGACCAGAGAGACACAGGACCAGAGAGACACAGGAATGGAGAGACGCAGGACCAGAGAGACGCAGGACCAGAGAGACGCAGGACCAGAGAGACACAGGACCAGAGAGACGCAGGACCAGAGAGACGCAGGACCAGAGAGACACAGGACCAGAGAGACGCAGGACCAGAGAGACGCAGGACCAGAGAGACGCAGGACCAGAGAGACACAGGACCAGAGAGACGCAGGACCAGAGAGACGCAGGACCAGAGAGACGCAGGACCAGAGAGACACAGGACCAGAGAGACGCAGGACCAGAGAGAGACAGGACCAGAGAGACGCAGGACCAGAGAGACGCAGGACCAGAGAGAGACAGGACTAGAGAGACACAGGACCAGAGAGACACAGGACCAGAGAGACGCAGGACCAGAGAGACGCAGGACCAGAGAGACACAGGACCAGAGAGACACAGGAATGGAGAGACGCAGGACCAGAGAGACACACGACCAGAGAGACACAGGACCAGAGAGACGCAGGACCAGAGAGACGCAGGACCAGAGAGACGCAGGAATGGAGAGACACAGGACCTGAGAGACACAGGACCTGAGAGACACAGGACCAGAGAGACGCAGGACCAGAGACGCAGGAATGGAGAGACACAGGACCAGAGAGACGCAGGACTTGAGCACAGGCTGTGGAAATGAATCAGAGAGACGGAGAGGGGAGGGGGGAGGGGAAGGGAGGGGGGGGGGGGGATAGGTTACCAGGGTTACCAGCGGTCACCAAGGGTTACCAAGGAGCGGCCAAAGGTCATTCAGACACCGTGAGGGAGGGGAGAGATCAAGGAATGGAAACAAACATGTCTTAACACACTTTTTCCTTTCTCTCTTTCACTCTTTCTCTCTCTCATTCTCTCTGATTCCCTCTTTCTTTCTCTCTCTTTTCTCTCTTTCTTATTCCCTTCTTTTTTTCATGTCTGTCTTTCTTTCTGGGGTCCTTAACAATTGTAAGTCGCCCCTGGATAAGGGCGTCTGCTAAGAAATAAATAAATAATAATAATAATAATAATAATAATAATAATAATAATAATAATAATAATCTTCGATTAGCGTTCTTTAAAATTAATTTTCAGACATTACATTCGTATTAAATTGATATTCGGGGCGATTCCAAAATTCGTTTTGCGGTTGGATTTGAATAAAATAAAATAAATTAATTAATTAAATTAAATTAAAAGTAACGCTGCTACGTGCTGACCATCACGTACCAACCACGTGACCCCTCCCCCCGCCATCCCATTGGCCGAGAGGGAGCGACGCCTTCCCAGAATTACAATCTAACCAACAGCGAGCTCTCTGAAGAACCAGACGAGCGAAACCGACGCGAGTTACTGTAGCGATTATCGATCCGCGGATCAATATTCAAACTGCATACAAACCTCTATTTATTGACCTATTCCCTTTTTTTAAAAAAGAAGAAACGTTTGTTCGTGTGTGTGTGTGTTTTATTCATTGTATTTATTAGCCCGCTTACGGTTTCCCTCGGTGTATTCTAACGGAGAATATTAATATTTTTTAAAAATGGATTTAAATGGTTTTGACGGACAAAAACGAAATATCTTATGCCTCTTTGACGTGGACGGCACTTTGACTCCAGCGAGGGAGGTATGTGACGCGGCATTATTATTATTATTATTATTATTATTATTATTATTATTATTATTAATTTATCACAAAATACGTACCTTTAATAATACGGGATTATACCCTCGAATGAATCTGCAAACGCAGTTTTGTTCAGTCAGAATACATAGAGCTGTATGTTTTAATAAAACCAGTACTTACTGGGAAAGAGCCGCTGTGTTGTTTTCGTATTCCCAGTACAGAGTCTGCTAACCAGTAAAGACACGTTACTGTGTTTTGGTTTTTCCAACTCGTTAACGTGAGAGGTGAGATCAGGACTCGCTCACTGACTGACTCGCTGTGTGTGTCTCTCTCTTTCTCTCCCTCCCCCTCTCTCTCTCTCCCTCTCTCCTCTCTTCGTATTAACTGTGTCTCTGTCTTCTCTCTCTCTCTCCCTCTCCTCTCTCCCTCTCTTTCTCCCTCTCTCTTTCTCCTCTCTCTCCCCTCTCTCCTGTATTAACTGTGTCTGTCCCCTCTCTCCTCTCTCTCTTTCTCCCTCTCTCTCTCTCCTCTCTCTCCCCTCTCCCGTATTAACTGTGTCTGTCCCCTCTCTCTCTCCCTCTCTCTCTCCTCTCTCCCTCCTTCTCTCTCCCCCTCTCCCCTCTCCCTCTGTCTCTCCCCCTTTCTCTCTCCCCCTTTCTCTCTCTCCCCTCTCTCTCTCCCTCTTCTCTTTCTCCCCCCTCTCCCTCTCCCTCTGTCTCCTCTCTCTCTCTCTCCCTTCCTCTCTCCCTTCCTCTCTCTCTCCCTCTCTCTCTCCTCTCTCCCTCCTTCTCTCTCCCCCTCTCCCTCTGTCTCTCCCCCTTTCTCTCTCTCTCCCCCTTTCTCTCTCTCCCCCTTCTCTCTCTCTCCCCCCTCTCCCTCTCCCTCTGTCTCCTCTCTCCCTCTCTCCTTTCCTCTCTCTCTCTCCCTCCCTCTCCCTCTCTCTCTTCTCCCTCTCTCATCCCTCTCTCCTGTATTAACAGTGTCTCTGTCCCTTCGCTCCGTCCTGTGTGCGTGTGTGTGTGTGTGTGTGCGTGTGACCCTGAGCGAGTCGCTTCACCTCCTTGTGCTCCGTCCTTCGGATGAGACGTCAAACAAACGAGCTCCTATTGGAAGTGACTCTGCAGCAGCAGCAGCAGTTGTTGATGATGCAGAGTTCACCCTCCTAGTCTCTGGAAGTCGCTTTAAAGAGAAGGAAAAAAAAAAACCAGCCGTCCTTCCCTCACCTTTACAATCGAGTAACGGTCATTTCGTAGATTTTATTTATTATTTATTGTTTTTTACGTGAAATTGCAGAAGATTGATCCCCAGCTGGACGCGTTTTTGAAGATCTTGAGAAGGAAAGTGAAGATCGGAGTGGTGGGGGGGTCTGATTACAACAAAATCGCAGAGCAGCTGGGAGAGGGGGATGAAGGTAAAGTGTGTGTGTGTGTGCGCGTGTGTGTGCGCGTGTGCGTGTGTCTGTGTGTGTGCGTGTGTGTGTGTATCTTGATAGATTCACTGGACTGGAGGGAGCCCCCTTTCTCTTAGGGGAGGGGGTGAGGGAGGGAGCAGTTCAGTCACCTGGGGGTTAAATATAATTGTAATTGTGTAATTAGTAATTAATTACAATTACAGTGTCATTGTAACAGATCTGCCGTATAATTGACCAATTTCAGTTACTCATCAATCTCATGTTTACACCCTCTCTCTCTCTCCCTCCCTCTCTCCCCCCTCTCCTCTCCTCTCTCTCTCTCCTCTCTCTCCCTCTCCTCTCTCCTCTCTCT
>NW_026707421.1:0-26946 GCF_902713425.1 Acipenser ruthenus
CCTACAAGCACCCACTGCTATGTTTTAGCACATTCAATATAACACTCTCTTAATACCAAAACATAGTTTCAAAACCTCATAGCAAAACAACCAATACATGCAAGATACAATATTACCATTAATATGCTTACCTCCTATTATAAGGAAGAGTAGCATGAACAAAAGAGAAGGACTGTCCTGTGGAGATCTGCAAAGGATGGACCACTTAGCTCTGCCAAGCTGAGTCTTGATTGTGGTGGTCTCAGTGTGATCGGCCCAGGGTTTTTATACAATTTTCGTCCCATTGAAAGCAATGGGAAGCCCCAATTAGATCCAATCATCAATCTATATGGACAGTCCTTATCTCTTGGCGAACAGTAATCTCTAAAGAATTCAACCAACTCTTCAGACTCAATTGGAGTCATATGCCAACAAATCAACACTAGCCCATGTTCTCATCCACTCATTCTTGGCCCCCCTCCTTCATCTGAAAAGTTAGGTGAAGCAGAGTTCACAAAATCCTTGCTACCTTGATTCACTACTTAATATGTGTGCATTATAAAAAGGAGTGGTGTTTAAATATATGCATCACCAACAGTTGTATTAGAATATAACAGTTATAGTTATAATGGTTATAATTGATTACATGAACTTGGCTTTCAAAAATATATTCCTTCATATCATCTCACTCAAATTAGTTTCCTTCCTTACTGGTGTATGTTTAGCCAGTATTATAGGGAACTTCCATCTTATATCTTTTTAGTGTAGAGTTTTCTCCTTATGGAAAACCTAACTATTTTACTGAGCTGTAAAGCTGTAATGTTTTTCTCCTATGGGCCCCTGGTAGCTTGAACTTAATTGACATCCAGATGACCCTGTATTTTTCAGCTATACACATACTGGCTAAAACCAGCTTGCTGGAGACACCTCTTTTCTTGCCAAGTTTAACAGTGATTAATGTTCCCTAGAACTTTCCTTACACCTGTATCTTACATGCTTGTTCCGCCCGGCAACTAACTATCTTAATATATTTTGGAATTAGACCATTACTATTGTGTCCTTCCTTCTTCTAAATTGAAGAATACTTCTAGCCTTGACACCGTAAATTCCTGATAAGAGAATCCCCGCTTCTCTTGCCAACGAAGACCTCTTGGCATCATGCACTGATCCCTCCAAGGGCAGGCTTGTAGAAAGTTCGATAAAGCAGGTTACACAGAGTTTACTTTTCCAAAGCCTATCTTTTGCTTCAATATTTTTTTCTTTTTATTTTGTATTTTAAACACAACATCTTTTTATGCTGCATTATCTTTTTAACTCAGAGCCAAACTAAGTATTTTACTCCTTATAGAATATGGTTGTTAACTATTCTCCTCTTTACTTGCAGCAGCATAGCAGCAATATCGCAATAACAATTTATTTAACTTTTCTGTTCCCTTTCTGTGGTGTATCTTCTAAAATACTTATTTTCCTTAAAAATTACTCCTAACCCCTTTTTCTTTATATTCAGAAAGTATAATTCCTAAATGCAAGCACACAGCAATCCTTCTCATTAAATTGAACTCAGTATTCAACCATGACCATCTTGATAAGAAACAGCTTCAGGTATGCTATCATGTCAGGCAGGACTGAGCATATGATTTTACACATAAAAAATGTTCATAGTATTTCACACTGTTATATAAACTAACAATCATTAACACTACTTATGATTACATGTTACCACAACAATTTATACTACTTAAAGCAAACATATTAACATACATCTATTAGTACAGCATTATTCTGTATTCAAGCTGAAAAGTGTTAACAGAGATGTTAGCACTCAATTCTGGGAACCGTGCCAATTTTAATAAGAGACTGCTCAAGGCCGGCCAGTGTATCAAGTTGTACCAGATTCTGTTATACGGTCTTACAGAGAGAGAGCACTTTACAGTATTTGTTACAGACTAAAGATTATTCAAACATTACAAATGGTTACAACACATATCATCTCATTAATACATTTCATTTTTAAATCATCCAGTCCATGTCCAATGTTTCAGCTCGTTCCCAGCAGGACTCCACTTCTGTCTTGGGTTCAGCTCGGGTCGGCTCTGCAAACACCACAATACCTATTTTGCTCTACATTATTAGTGGGCAGACTTAATACAACTGAATCTGAATCAGTCGAGGAGCCGTGAACTCTAGCCACTGAAATTCTCCATGCAAAGGAATCCAATTTCTTACCTCACATAATAACTGGTTCGGGGTCACCCGTGACAATATGGATGATGAAAAGAATGACATGATAAAGGTGTATGTTAATTATTATTATTATTATTATTATTATTATTATTATTATTATTATTATTATTATTATTATTAACAGGCACTTAATCTGCATTATATTCCACCATAATACTGAAGTTTTGCGAGACATATCAAAACATTGACACTATATGTGCCCACACAACGTGCAGTGTAGCCCCCTCAAAGTTTTGCCTCAGGGAGAGCCTGGCGCCGCCACTGGTAACCACTATATCGGGTAGCATAACACAAGCATATGCCAGCAGTAGGCTCACAATAGTGATGGGTGGGCATTCTTCCTTCTGGAGATGCAAAGTCTGTCAATTTAAGTTCAAGAATACAGGTCCAGACCGGTCTATATTTAGAATTTCCTTTGCATTGATCAACATTTTTTACACTGTTTCTTACTCTAGTCTACCCATTACGTTCGAGGCTTCTGCACGGCCACAGCCATACAGACGGGTGCTGAGTGAAAGCTTGCCGTGTTGACATTGAAGAGGAGAGCGTCCGCTCCATGGAGAGAACTACTATACGAAACTCTTCCACTGATATGAGATGATATGTGTTGTAACCATTTGTAATGTTTGAATAATCTTTAGTCTGAAATAAATCCCTTTATTTCTTAGCAGACGCCCTTATCCAGAGCGACTTACAATTGTTACAAGATATCACATTATTTTTACATACAATTACCCATTTATACAGTTGGATTTTTACTGGAGCAATCTAGGTAAAGTACCTTGCTCAAGGGTACAGCAGCAGTGTCCCCCACCGGGGATTGAACCCACGACCCTCCGGTCAAGAGTACAGAGCCCTAACCACTACTCCACACTGCTGCCCTAATCAATAGGTGAAGATCTTATTAAAACGCAATTGTAGGAAACTCTCAAAGGCTTTCTGGTGGTCAGTACTTCAAATAAAAATACCCGTTTCTGAGAATTAGAAAAATAATGTCATTGCCTAACTGAAGAATTGACAAGATCTCAACATTAGATTTTAAAACACAATTGTAGGCTGCTTCCTTACCCTGATTAGCAGTAATCTTGGACTATCTAACGTTATCATCGTAAAAGAGTCGGATATTAGTGCTAATCGTGGTCTGTGATATCAGCCGTGAATAGTCTACATGTAAACTCATGGGGGTGTATTTTAATGATCAAAGTAGTGGTCTAAATACCGGCGCTATTTAACTAATTATTAATCATTGTGGTGTTTGACCAGGCAGCAGCAACAACAATACCAGTGTAACATTGGACAGGTTAACAACAAAGGAATTTCAATCTCATTTGATACAGTTTAGAACAGAATGAGGTAACGAGTACGTCACACTGTAGTTGAGATTAAGTCACACTGTAATTGCCATACACATGAATACATTAGAATTGGTAAACTCTTTAGAAAGGAAGGAGGGTCAGACCAGTCCTATAAATCATTGCTATTTATCATGAATAGCAATTGCATTCTTTTGGAAGCAAGGGAGTGCAACTTAGTTACAGGATAGAATAAATTATTGGTCTTATAGTTCCTTACTAATTTAATACTGTGAAAGATATTTTATTTTCACTTGCTTTAAAATAGCACTTAAGGAATTGAATATACCACTGCATTTTTGCAAATGGTTATACTAAGCATTTACCATTGTTCATCCTAGTTATTAATAGGCTTTACCATACATTGCTATTCTTTACAATGCTTACCTATGCTTTACCGTGCTTTCACTATGCTTTATTATACTTTGCTATGCTTTTACTATTGGAAACTATTATGAAGGTATACAGAGTGTAAACCAGTCTATAAGTAGATATTGAGAAAGCGTGATGTTTTTTGCGGAATAAAGGGTTAGAAGCTAATTCTCTACAAACAAAATTTCATTACATTTTCATAGTGGCAGATTGAAAATGATATGGCTTTCCGGCATTAAAAATCCCTTTTCTTCCCAAAAGATAAAGGTACATTATTGATGGGAGTAGACAGAAAAAGTTCCCCTTACTGAAGAATACAGTAACAAAAAGAAGTAACAACGTTTACAGATTCAATAGAAGGATATCTCAAAAGAAGCATAAATGATTAAGTTCAGAAACAGGGGGAATAACTTGAAGCCTCAGATACAGTACAGTTTTAAAACCCTATATTGCATTGCCTACCAAAAACAGGATATTATTTGGCTTTAATATTTTGGTCTGTTACACAAGTTCTTGATTTCAGCAACTACACATCATTTTAACCTTAAATTGCAATTTTACCACAAACCTTTAACTCAATCCAAACCTTAAAGGCACGATCAGATTGCAAAATTACTATTCTGTCCCCCCACTTTGAATCACTGTCAGATTGGGAAGATTGAATCATAATTATATACAACAGATGAAATTGTGGACTACCTGAACCTGAACATGCTGGTTGTTACAAACAGTCATTGACCACTAACTAAGACTACATGAACAGCAGAAAGGTCAAAGTTTAATGCAGAATTACATATTTGTTCTACTTCTAAAATGTACTGAAGGATAAATATTTAAATAAAATCAAGGTGTGAAAATGTTACAAATCCTATTTTTTTTTTTTTTTTTTTTTTTTCATTAAAATTCCTGTTTGGCACAGCAAAGAGAACCTAAAAGGTCATGTCCTTCATTAGTATAGGAATGAATTCATGAATACCAGATCAGGCACTGAGACTTTGCTCCCTCTTCATCCACACCACAATCAGATTGAGAGCGACTGAAGATATTACATTTTTTTCTAGAGCAAGTGAGGAGCAAATTAGCGTTCAGAAAATGGAGCAGAGCTACAGGTTTGAAAATCAGTGTTTCCATTATTGTGTCAAATGGAGCTTAAATGAAGGCATAGCAGCAGCAGTGGAATATCTGGGACACAGCTGTCAGAGGTTCATTTAGTCTGTTGACAGGGGCAGGGTATCGTTTAATTAAAAACGCCAAGATGGACCCTCCTTCCAGAGTGAAGGGGCAGCTGATAAATACATTCCTGGCCAGTTTCTGTAAACCGGTAAACAGGTATAAGGTGCTGAATCAGTCAAGTCAAGTGAAGGTGGTGGGTATATAAACAGGTCAGGTAAGTGAGTAGGGGGGTAACCAGGAGTAACCAATTAGGGGTAATCAATCTTATAGTGACAGTATTCCGCGCTAACAGGAAGGAAAGCCATTACAAAAGGACAGAACTCAATCAGGTTCAGGACCCTGGTCAGCAACCGGCAGGGGATGTGTTCATCTCAGAATCCTCACAACGACTCACTCACTTAATATAGGAAGATATTTAATGAGGTGGGTGCTGCAGCCGCATTCCACCAGAGGTAGCAATTACCTCATTAAATCCCTGCCTATATTAACTGGCTTCATTCCGCAGTGCTAATCCACTAAACTGACTTAACCCATGACAGGGACCAAGGAGGAGGAGAGAATAGAGCTGCAGTCTCACCAATCTGAAAACTATTACGATACATTTGTTGTTATATCATATCAAGTGTTACAGTAGGGACATTTTAGTGGAAAAAACTGTATATTTTTAAAAGTATAAATATAATCATCTGCATTGGTTAAAAAAACAGATAAGCATATGTGTATTGGGCATCTAGGTATAAAATCATGAACATTTGCAAGATCCACAACGACCAGCCATGCTTTCCTGCATTTCTGTGAGCATTCTCACATGTACAGATTATTTTCAACCGTTCATTCATAATTTCAAAAACTATCAGTCAATATGGTAAAGTTTAAAATAAATTAAATGGATTAGACAAACGATCTGGCTAGTGCCTTGGTCACTGATGGATTTCCAAACTCAACAAGCTCATCTCATGTGGATGAACTGAAACACGATCTGTCTCCTGCCATTGAACATATTGTCTCTCAACCGCTGGTATACTGGTAATCACAGCAAACAAACCAGATCTCCATCCTTAAAAGGAGTGCCATCCACTGACCAAAATGTAATGTGCTGCTATGTCTTTGTAAAATTGATCTCAAAGTTATTTTCTAGTGTAGCCGCAGTCATGTCATATTCTGACTGCAGGTATTGCTAACAGCGACATAAGCAGGAATATGATTGGTTGTAGGTGGATGCACCTGACAAATTCTGTCTAAAATATTCAACTAGAAGCACCTTTTTCATGGCTGACAGGCTGCAGGGTGTCAGCAAAGTTTCATATTGAAACTTAAATTTAGTTTAAATTAATTTAGGATGTGCAGATGTCCATAACACTGTCAAAACATTTTTTAGTAAGATAGTTCAGAACACAAACAAATAGAGATAAACCAAAAAAACAGACATTAAAATAACATCTTTAAAGGGGGGGGGGAGGGGGGGACTTGTCTCTCATTCAAAGGTGCTCTGATATATATTCCAAAGTAGATACGAGTCATTCATTGTGACAATGAACCCCACTATTACGATATTTCTTGCACATGCCTCTCTTCTAACAGAAGATGAATCTATAGATATTCACGATGAATATATTTCTTCTTAGTTCTGTTCTGATCTGTTGATGATGTGTTTTTATATTTCCTTGAATTTTCTTCAAGAACTTCAGGTATAAATATTCTCTCGACATGTCACAAGGCAGTCAGTCCCTCCCTACAAACGGAACTATTTTATTCACAGTTACAGATCTACGCCTCAACAGTGACAGCTGTCGTGAAATGCCATAAAACGTCATTCTGTGAAGTGACAGCCCATTGACACAGACATGTGGACTAGATGACAGGGCTTGTATTTCTTGTCCAATTCCTGTATCACACAGAACATCACAGCCGTATCACACATCTGTTTTTTATACAGCTGTTTACGGTATCTGCATTCAGAAATGTCAAGCTACCTATTGTGGATGATTAGACAGGTATTACTTTTCCAGTCCCTACATTTTCATAAGCAGCATAGCTTAGAAATCTTTTACAAATGGGCAATTTTCTATTTTACCCACATTTTTTTAACTCAATTTCTAATTTCCAATTCAAATGCAATTGCAAGCCAGCCCTTGCTTTGCTGTTCAACCCACTTTTGTAGGACTTTTTCTAGCTCAGAATCTAGGATGGAGTGTATGAAGCTCTGGATGATACACCATTTGTAGACAGGTTCTACTTTTTTATTATTATTTTCACAGCTTTTGACCTCTGTAGAACCTGGGACAACAAACAGAAAATAGACTGTTGCAACTCCAATAGCGTCACTACAACTATATCTTGGAACAGTAATCTGAGATCACTATAATATTGTTGGGTAATACCTGTTTCTATACCACTAGTACGGCTAAACTACAATTGCACAGAAGTAATCCTGCATTGTATTGAAGTCTTGTTGTTTAAACCAATTTACTGCACTTTCACTACAACAAAACCGACAGGTTGAATTAACTGGTGCCTGGAGTAAAAAATACTGAGCGGTGTGTGTCTGTTTCACTCTCTTTTCTTTCTGTACTAGATTGTTGGATATTTATATTTAGAGTTGAACAAGCATAAATGCCACTGTTTACTGTATTTGCATAATAAATGTTTGTAATAAGTGTGCAGATATAATTGCCCGTTTTTTATTATTATTATTATGATGTAGAAAATTACTGTAATTATAAAAACATTAAACTTTAGTAGATGAATTCTTCATTCTAAAAGAAAGAAGACATTTGTGTTTTTTTGAAAGAACACAAAGCACACCCCGTGGCATTGCGTCCTGACACACTGTATCCATTAGAATACTGAAGAGTATTTGTATTGCTTTTACCTAAGTACAACTGCAGCGGCCAACCCAACAGCTGTTTTCCAGAGATACCAATTCCAATCCCCCTACTCCAAATATGCCCCCCCCCCCCCCCCGGCATAACCTACCCTACTTCACACAAGTGAGTGTGAAAAACAAATAGACAATTTAGAGCAGGGGTGTCAAACTCAGATCCTGGACGGCCGCAGTGTCTTCTGGCTTTCGTTCCACCCGAGCTGAAATGAAATGGCGCTCTTGAAATGCTTGTCACAATGCTGTCATTGTGACAGGTCTTTTCATTGTGTCATACCAAGCAGTGTCAAACTACTGTAAACATGTTCAAATAAAAACACAGTCAGTGCGCACAGTGAATCATGCAACATTGGAATTTGAATGATGTTCTCCTTTGTTTGGATCATGAAATAATAGAAAGGCTCCACACATTCTGCTGACTTAATTAAAAAGTACTAATGGAACATTGTGATCCTAATTATAAGGCAACTTAGAGGTAGCATCTAAAAGATGTAGTGTAGAGTCTTAAAGATTCTTTAGACCAGTGCCTTGTACTTTTTCCATCTTAAGCATTTACAATCTTTATATGCTTTAAATGGTTCAGTAGAGCTGACCAACAAATGAATTAATTTGTGAATTTTGATTGATCAGGGCATCTGAATGCTCCTAGTATGTAGAACACAGCTAGTTTTGTGGTGGAGGTTGGAATCATTATTTCTCGTACTGTCTTACAGCATTAATGTTCAGGCTACATTGTACACTTCGTTTTCCTAACAAGGATGCAAACCATTAAAAAATACGAAGCAAATTACTTCTATCTGCTAAAGATTCAAATTTAGCAAGCCGTTTGTGATCACAAAGCCGAGGAAAGGCGAATCAAAAATCTTGTCTTTCTCCATAACTTGAAATTGTACCCTTTCCATCAACTGTAAGCTCAATTTGACAACAGAACAGTGCCGTTTTTTTTTAAACAATGCCAACACACTGTGACTTTGTGTTGTAAGGAATAAAAAAAAAAATGCTATGGACCCTTTTAGCACAGTAGGTGTCCAATCATGCAGTTTTATAATTATATAGATACAGCTACAGGGAGCACATTAATAAAGTCATTTTTCAGGGAATTGGTCTGGAAAAGTTTATATGGCCATGAAAGTGGATTACTCAGGTAGCATGAGTGGCATGACACATATACATACAAAAACACTCTAACAAAATAGCATCTTATCACAATGACCACAACACAATGGAATCTGATAAACTGAAAACGAGGGCAAGATTCAGCAATCCAATTCTAAGCTTTTTTCCAGTCATTAGTGTGTTGTGGCTATCAGTTTCACTGTAAGTCATTTAGAGAACTGTGTATCCACATTGCACACTGGTGGATTAGCCAGTGGTGCAAAGGGTAACTCCCACTCTGTTCTGATTGACACTGCCGACATGCAGGTGTGAAAGGTAAAAAGCAAAGTGAGAATGTAAAAGCTAAATGCACCCCACATATATAAACTCATGGATAGTATTTAAACACTTTTTTATTGAAAAAAAGTAGGTTTCAAAGCTTTAATTAAAAAGAAAAAAACTACTATCAACATTAAATGGCTTTAGAATCTCACAAACATAAATATAACCTACAAAAATAAATGGAAACGTATTGTCTCTGTCAAAAGCCTCGTGTCATCCTGGACAGTTCCCTCTCATTCGAATCCCACATAAAAACCAGCACCCGGACAGCATTCTTTCATCTCCGCAATATCTCTAGGCTCCGACCTTCACGTTCACACTCCAGTACTGAAACCCTTATCCATGCCTTCTTCACTTCCTGACTGGACTACTGCAACACTCTCCTCACTGGTATCCCCACCAAACTCACCAACAGACTCCAATTGGTTCAGAACTCTGCTGCCAGAATCCTCACCTGCACTAGATCAACTGAACACACCGCACCAATCCTCATCAATCTACACTGGCTCCCTGTGCAATACCGTATTGACTTTAAGACACTCCTCCTCACCTACAAAGCCCTCCATAACCTGGCACCCACCTACCTTTATGACCTTCTCCCAGTCTATGCCCCCTCCCGCTCCCTCCGCTCCTCTGCTGGTCTCCTTGTTACCCCTCCATTCCGCCTCTCCACCCAGGCTCTGGAATGCACTCCCTCCACACATACGACATGCAGACACAGTCATCTCATTCAAAAACCTCCTGAAAACACACCTCTTCCAGGAAGCCTATGACCTTTAGTCTATGGTCTATGTTTGACTCTGTCCTACCCCCCCTTCTGTGCCTTCCCAGTATCCCTATGTATCCCTATGTGCCCCCCCAACCTAAATCCTTACCCTAAACCGGGACCGTATCCTATTCCCAGCCCGACCCCCCTAAACCTAAAACCTTACCCTAAACCGGGTTCGTATCCTCTACCCACCCCCTCCCTCCTCTTTTTATCTGTCCTGTTTTGTCTGGTCTTTTGATTTTAGATTTTTAGATTTTAAATTGCACTGTTGATAGATGTCCTTGAGTGTCCTGAAAGGCGTCCGCCAAATAAAATGTATTATTATTATTATTGTTATTGTTGTTGCTTATTGTAAATAAATTAATTGCGTTTGCTCTCCCTTGTTTCTGTATGTGTTCCCAGTGTCTCCCTGTGTGAGTGCTTGGTAGCTGTGTGTGTTGCTTCTATGCAGTCATCATGGGTGGTGTTCTCTCTGGTCTGTGTAGTGAGCTGAGCTCCTCAGCCCCTGTGTTTCAAGCCTTCTCTTTTTTTGGTCCTGCTGTTTCCTGCAACATTGCCCTAAAGGGGCGGAGCCCTTTCCCAGAGGCTGTGGTTCCAAATGGAAGGTTTGGGGCTCTTGCCTTATAAAGGAGCACATTTTCCTGAGAGCCATTCTATTGTTCCTTGGCTTCATTATTGGCCTGGCAGGTGGTGACTTTTTTTTTTTTTTTTTAAGTTTGTTACAGTATTCAAACGCACCCCAGTGTGTTTAAAATGAATCTCAAAACCCTTTGAAGTCCCCAAGATCACCTTGTATGTGATTAAATGCTTATTTCCAATTTTAGAATGATGCAAACACGAAACTGTGCGTGTAGGTGTGAATAATACATTCGCAATGTGTTTGATAATTGCATTCTTTACAGTATCCTGCTTATTACCTGCTATAGCACAGTATTGAAAAAATATCATTTTATTATTTTGTCGTTCTTCAGTGATTTGCAAAAAAAAGGCATGTCTTTCATATTGCAGGCTACAGCACAGCTTCTGATGACTTGCAGAATAGATTAGTGATAGGTGCAGGGAAGCTGAGAGAGATGTAGAAAAGGCATGTTGCTTCTAAAATGATTAATTAGCCCCAGTGTCAGACATATTTACCTTTCCCTCCGTGCCATTGTTACAGAAGTATGGAAGCCTTGAACTGCACGTTGAATAAAAAACAACTACAATGAAGGAGATATTTTGCACGTACAAGATGGTTTCTGGTATGAGATAATCCCCTTCCTTTTTTTTACTGTGTGGTTCAGGGCCTCCTTACATTGCTGATTTTACCCCTAGATGAAATGCATTGTCTACAGCCAAAGCATTTTTTACTTCCTGATTTAAATCACAATTACTCAATTTAATGATGTAAGCGACGTGTATGTATGCTGGTTTCCAACGCACACAAAATGGAAAAATGTTAACCTGAGAAGATTCCCTTCAAGCTGAGTCGCTCTTTCTTGACTGACAGTGATTTCAGGTCAGATGCAGTTCCATTGATGTGAAAGCCTTAAAATTACACTTCTTACAAACATTTGTGGTTGTGTTTTTTCAAAATATTTTATTTTATAGAAGGTGGATAAGTGTTATAATTTATTTTAAATTACTCATTTTTACTCATTTTTTAAAATGTATTTAAAACAAATTTATAGAGCGCAAGAGACCACAAGTGGTTTCAGAGCGCTGTACAGGACATGAAAAAAAACCCAGCACACATACATATACAAAAAACAGCACATAACATAACATATCAGTGTCAAAACATTTGAAAATACAATTTCCCAATTGAATTAGACCACTATTCAGATATTCCTTGGCTTCTATCGGGTTTTACTTTAGCTCTATATAATGTATTTGTCCCAGATATACCTATTTAAAAAAGCACTTTGCATTCCGTTATGTACCTCAAAAGCTAGCAGCACAGCTAGATTTTTCAAGTACTCTTTCTTTCCATTGGCTAATTCCTTCCTGTGTGGTAGGTTACATGGTCTGATTTAAGCTAGACCAGTTGAGTGAAGTTGAGCTACAACACAAAGTAATTTTGTATGAGGAAGCAGTTGCAACTTTTACTCGTATTGCATAGTCTTTGAAATGCTTGCATATTCCTTAAAGTACTGTATAAGCAAAAGATCCAAAACCACGGTTAGCACTCCTTTAGTGGCAAATCAGAATGAAAGCGGCTTTGACAAATTCCAGACAAAATCTTAGTAAAAAGCTCCCTCTAGTTTTACATTGTAGATCAAGTTAGCCAACAGCAGGGATATTGTTAGGCTCGAGCTATATGCTATAGTAGCAGAATAATTATAGAAAATGTTGAATCTTTACATATAACTGTGATTTATAAACATGACTTTAAATGTCTTGTGTGCATCCAAAACTAGTGCATGCACGCTCCTCCTGATTGTTTCCAGCAAACAAGAAGAGAGATTTTACAAAGCTTTCAATGCATTTATCTGAAGCAGCAATGCTTAAAAATCAGTCTGTGAAGGATGCATCTTGAAGAAGGTGGCTGGCGGTGATTGGTATCCATGACAACATCTTCATTTTGTTTTTGTTGTGAAGGTATTTCATTTACATTGAAAAAAAAAGCTAAATTAACAAGGCCTCCGTGTTATTGAAAAAAAAAAAAAAACATTACTAGTATTTTTTTAAACGGGATCCCATGCTCACTGTACCCCTGCCTAACTAGTGTGCACAGTGAATAGGTTTCAGGATGTTTCAGTGAGGAACATGAGTCTTCAAAACAAATATGTTCCTCTAAAAGGTGAGTTATTTATTAGAATCTACCAGCAAACAGTATAGGAACATACAAACATAATACCATTTCCAAATGGTAAACCTTCCTTTTACAGATTTTACTATTTAGCTGCTTTTGTGTTTTAAAACACATGTTTTATTATAGAATAAACAGTTGACATAAGAATGTATCTGAGCATTTTCACTTGCTTAGTTTTGACATTCAACCCTGACTTTCAGGGCATCTGGTGCTGCTTTCAAATTCTGATTATTGACCTTGCTTGAATACTGTTGGTAGCTGCCACTGATTGTAGGTTGACATGAATATGTCAATGCGATTATCATATTTGCAGGCGTATTTGGTTTCCTGTACACCTCTACATTCTGATTCGCAAATTACAAAAAAAATGAAAAAGCCTTGTTTCTCATTTACTGTTCTTCTCAGTGACAGAAACTCCACCTTGTTTACTTTTTAACAGAGTAAACACATGCTGAGTTATTTCTAAGAAAGCTAACAATTTTCTCTCTCAATACCTTTAATCCCAGGGGGTATAAAGAGACATGTTCCTATTCCAAAACCTTTTCTTGAAAATGTTATATATGTGGGTTCAAATAATTCACACAGAGCACCCATTTCGAAGCAAGTGCTAATGTAAACACATATCTTCGGAGATGAATAAACCAGATATAATTGTAAAAAAAAAAAAAAAAAAAAATTCAAGAAAGTCAGTCCTATGGCAAGCCAGATTATCATTTAAACATGTCTGAAATTACATTTAAATATTTTAATATATTTCTAAACCAGGGGTTGATTTGTATCGTATTCCAGATCTGGTATCGTTTTGTCTCACAGGTGAAAATGTAACTGTTTTCACTATGAGGAACCATAGGGAAAAGAAAAACATTCTTGTTCCATGAATTGAATGACAAGTGTACTGTAACTATATATTTTATAATGAGTAATAAAACAAATACAATATTTTTTTGCACCGCAAAAGGCAAAATGCCCCCTAAAAACTATCGTTCTTAACAACAATAGTGTTGTCGCGCCTATTAGTTGAACTGCCACTGGAGATTATGTCCTTCGGATGAGACGTAAAACCATGAAACCACAAAACGCCAATCCCCAAGCAGATGAGAACTTTAAGTATATATGGGAGCTACTGTAAGGTCAGGACATTAGATGTAGAAACAAAAATGTTATCCCTCTTCCTTAATTATAAAATCCAGTATGGTACCTTTTTGTTTATAAATGAATTCCTGCTCTAAAGCATTTTCAGATATCTTAAATGAATTGCAGATATCTTTAAATCACATGCAGGTATCTAATTAAGGTAATTTTGAAGATATCTAAAATAGATTTAGAGTTCTCTGCAAATCAAAGAGATTTAAAATTCATTTACAGGAATATTGACATTTGTATTCAGTATATCTCACAATGTGAACTATGCTAACCAGGCAAGCCAAACTGTCAATAAGAGATCTCTTAAAATTATAACTTTGAGATACCGTTAATAAATTCTCAACTTAACTTTGTGATATCATTAATACATTCTAAGATATCTCGAAATGTCTTTCTGCTGATTTTCACATATCTGTAGTTCATTTTTAGATATCACAAAATAACTTCCTGTACATTTAGAGATATCTTAAAATGACTTCCTGTTTGTTTAGAGATATCTAATTAATTTTAAGATAACTCAAAATAATTTCCTGTTCATTTAGACATATCTGTAATTCGTTTCGACATATATCTGTTCAATTCCAGATATCTCTAAAGGCCTTCCTGTTCATTATAATATATCTTGAAATAAATTTCTGTTCTTTTATAATATATCATGAAATAGTTTCCTGTTCGTTTAGAGATAGCTCAAAAAGACTTCCTGTTCATTTTAAGATATGTTTAATTAATTTCAAAATATCTTAAATACCCTTCTGTTCAATTACTACAAATGACTTCCTGTTCATTTCGAGATACCAAAATAAACAGGAAGTCATTTTAAGATATCTCTATGTGCGCAGGAAGTTATTTTGACGTTTCTAAAAATGAATTACAGATATGTGAAAATGAACAGGAAGACATTTCAAGATATACGAGGAATGAAGGAAAGACATAGAGTAGACCATGACTACTTCTACAACCTAGCTTTGTTTCCACCTTGAGCAGAAGGGGGTCCAATTGCCTGTTTCTGCTGAGGCAAACAGGTCTATTCCTGGCTAGCCCCATTTTGCAAAGATGAGTTGAAGGACTTGTGATTTTAGTTCCATTCATGTGGGAGCCCCTCTCGACTTAACCAGTCTGCCAGAATATTCTCTTCACCTGCCAGGTAGATGGCCACTAGGAAGGCATTCAGGAGTCTACAAACTCTCTATGTTCATAATGAGAGGAGGCAAAGTCTCCATGATTTTGTTCCACTGTGGTGTTGTCTAAGGAGACTACGATCCTCTTGCTATATAGGTATTTTCTGTGAGGCTTGTAGAGCAGGATGTGAAAGTGTGCATCGTTTAAATCTTCTGAGATCATACAGTCTTGTGGTAAGATGGTCTTCAGTGCCTGCTTCAGTCATCATCTTTAATTCATGTCATCATCTTTCATTTTCTGGTAATGTACTGATTGAGGATCCTTGGGTCCAGGATTGCTCTTAGTTTCCCTGATGTTTTGAGGCTTCCTGCATAGCTACCCACTCAATTGCTTTTTAGTTTAAGTAGGTTCAGAATTTCTTTGTAGAGGGTAAAGCCTCTTTGAGAACCCGAGTCCATTATGGTATGGACTATACCTATGCTGTGTGGGGTTGAGTGGAAGGGGATTTTGTGATCAGTGTTGTAGGTAGTGAGTTGTTCTCCCTGCTACCAGAGTTTCTGAAGAGCCCAGTAGGAGGGATGGACGTTTCTGCATTAGAAATGTCAGGAAGACGCCTGAGGCTTCTTACCACCACAAGAGGAATAAGAGGATATGGCTCCCCTACCTCTCCTGGCAGGCAGGGGCAAGGGTATGTTCGAGGCCACAGCCACACAATTATATATATATGGAACTGAAGTAGGATACTTCTTATATATTATATATGGAACTGTAGTAGGATACTTCTTTTTTATTATTTTCCATGTGCCCTTGAGGAAAGGGAAACCAGTAAATGCTTCTTAGCTTGGTCCTAAATGGTATAGAAGCCCTCCTCCTTCCTCCTGTCCAGTGTAGGTTAGTGATGGGCAGTTCGATTCTTTTTAGTGACTCGATTCATTTGATTCAGTTCGTTCATTTGATTCACTGATTCAATGACACAAAACCAATCAATGTAGACCGCATTAAGATTGTTTACGTAGGTTTATTTGAACAGGAAAGAATGAGTCGTTCATGAACTGCACATTACAAAAGCTAGGGAGACTCTATATTTGGTTGACTAGGTTCATAGACATTAAATTAAATACAGTTTGACAAAAAATAATAATACATATTTAGAATCCTGGAGATAACATAACAGTTTGAACCGTTAGCATTGTTTAGTCATCAGTATCAATCTAATTTAATTTAATCTTTAAAAATAATAAATAATAATAGTCAACTGCATTTCTTACGTGTTTTTTATTTCTATACATTTGGAATCACCCATTGTTTTTTCCATCAACAAAAAAGAGAGTCTCTAACAAGTTGGCTTACACAGAGTTCTTATCATGCACTAAGTAAGCGGGAATTTGGACCCAACATGGCACAAACAGTCTTCAGTTTCATAACACTCAACCTGTTGAGAGACAATCCAGTTTCCTTGTTACAACGAACAAATCAGACAGACTCGAGAGGTAAGGAATCATTTCATGAGTTTTTATAGGCTGGTAACTCGACTCCTGTGCGCCACGCAGCTTGTTCATAGGGCGAATCAAAAGAACCGATTCAATGGGGACTCTGATCCAATTCCCATTGTTCACCTTAGTGAGTCGTTCAAAAAGAACGATTCGTTCGCGAACTACACATCACTAGTGCAGGTACATCTAGAGTCTTCGCCACCCTGTCAAGAAGAAAAATCTATTCTGCCTCGCAACAATGTGAAAAATCAAATATTTGATTGAAAAAAGGTTAATTAAATACAATGTGGGGATTGTGCACATACCCAGTATCAATATAATGATGAACTTTCAACCTAAATCATAACTTCTGAAGGTGCGAAGGTTTGACGTGATCCTGAAATAGGTCATTTCACCTCAGCATTTTCTTGAGGGTCTAGCTGCACATTTGAGACGTATATAGCTAATGTAAATGCATTACAGGGAAGATTTATGGAATTGTGTTGTTTGCTAAAACCACGTTAATGAAGTTGAAGGTTTTAGTTTCCAGCCACTATATCCAAAACTGTTTTTGTAGCTGTAGTTATATTATGCTGTTGACACCATATTCATCATGTTGATGACATGGTTTATGTTTTCACAGATTTGTAGACAGCAGATATATCAGCACAAGTAAAATGCCAACATCTGTCACCGCAGATACAGTACGTTGAAGCAATAAATGTTTTTCCAAATTTTAAAGCTGTGTCTGTTTCATAATTAAGTATGTGTATGTTACTTCACTAGACAGTGTCAATTAATTACTGGATTGTGTTCCAGACAGACAGTTAATTAGACAGAAAATACACTGACCACATTAGCAGACACACTGATGAGACTTAATCCTGAAAATGTCAGAGACAGCACTCGCTAAATTAAAATAATAATAATAAAAAAAAAACATGCACAACAATGTGATAGTTACATACTGTGAGCACTTGGATATCCTTTACCCAGATACACGTCAGTCGCGTTTTACCGGCCTTGTATTAAGAATAAAATCAATCATCATTGTATATACTGTATGTAACAAATTAATGCACTTACCATCACATGCGATTTCAGACTCTTTCACCAGTTTTCTGATACAAAGCCCATCTCTTCAATGTTACAATTTATCTGAATATCCGTCACAGCCCGCATTTAAAAAAATAAAAAATAAAATCTCTCCAATGCCAAATCAGACTGTCATATATCGTGCAGTTACACAACGCTTCCTCCAGTGTGTACTGTGTTACAGTTGATGTGTTGTGTCTTCAGTTTTGGCAAGTGATATTTTCAGAGTTATATAGTTCTGAATTAAAAAACTACTTCTGTTAAAAATATAGTACTGTACCTATAAAAACAATACAGTACATCTAAATGGAAGCCTACTTATTTCAAAACACAGTCTTCAGATATGTATTTTTGATATTGTCTGTTTTTCAGGGAACACAAAAAAGATACCAGGGTTGGAATGGGCCAAAATCAAATAATCAGATATGCGTCACACGCGTTGAACCGTCACTGAAGTCAAATTTTTATAGGGTCGGATATGTGAGTGCAGACTGTATTCAATTAAGAACAGCAGTACATAATACACTGACTGGTCAAAAAAACCAGTGTAGAACATTAGTCAAATTAGAACATCCCCAAGTCTGCAATGAAAATGTATATGGTCACATGACATGTGATCCACAAGACAGATATATATATATATATATATATAGCTATGAACAGCTATTCAGCAACTATCATGGGGAAACAGAAGGATCAATCAAACACATTCTGTTGAGCTCTATATTAAACCAACTGGTGATTTGACACTACTTTTCAACTAGAAGTATTTCTCAACACTAGCCTTAAGCCTTGTGTTCAATGATGAAAAGTGTTTTGTTTCACATTATTATATCCCTTGGTGTGTTGTCCACCAAATCATAAAGGTTGAAAATCTCTTAATAGACTCTTGAAGAGGAATGAGTCTATGCTGGTTTTTGCACATACTAGACATTAACATTGAATAAGCCTGAATAGGTAAATTATGCCTAGGTACTGTTTGTCACACAGGCAGAGGAGGACAACTACTGTTAAATGACTTAGACATTGAGGAAGACTTGTAGTTGAAATGTTTGTTATTGTATTTTTTTTTTAGTATCACTATGTTAAAGAAAGACTTGAAATTGAATAAGCCTGCGGTAACAACAGATAGTCCAACCAACTCCACAATGTTGTTAGAACATTAAGGTCATTGTGCTTCTGCTCCACCAAACCTCAACAGTAGTTTAAGCTTGTAAGATAAATATATGCTTCTAGAACCTGTACCTTCAGAACACACTGAATGTTAATAGCATTTTTACATACAGTGCTGAGATCTCTGGGCGCCTGTCACTGCTGCAGTTGATGCACTGTGGGTTATGCTGTATATTGGATATTTAAATTGATAGCAGGAAGTAAATCTGGTCTGTCTGTAGAGCATGTGAGCAACTTTATGTCCATCCATAAATTGGTAGACTAGACTCATAAATATGGATTGACTGATAGCAAACGTTATCATCATAACCCTGTTTCCCTGAAATAGAAATGTAACCATTATCCTAATGGATGTTTACCTCCTAAAGACCCTGAAACTTGAATATTATATACCAAAGCTGCTCGGCTGAGCCTGTGATGCAGTCATGCCCACCCCCGAGGGTATAAAGGACTGCGAGCGCAGATCTCAGAGTTGTTTTTCCTTCAAGCCTGCTGCAATCATGGACCTTGAAGGTTAATGGTTACATCCTAATGGGTAAGTGCACCCAAGTCGTGGCAAGGGCAATATTGCAGAACGACTGGAATGCTACAAGGCTAAGCTGAGAGGCTGCCTTGTGCATTACCATTAGGAACTCCAGTAACAAGTAGCTAGGGCGAAAACATTGAAGGAGAAGATCACCTCTATGTCTGTGTTGTAAGGGCCGACTCGGAAGCTGCCCTTAACACTCTAGTTCCAAAGCCAGGGTTTTGATGATCCACGACATTTAGTCTGTAAAGACACCCTACTTGTACCCATACTGGGAATGTGTGGACGCTACTTTGATATTTGGTGTCAATAACTCTATTGGACAGACCCAGATGGCTCAAATGCAGCCGTTCAGTGGCCATACCCAAAGCTGCAGGCTCGAGGGTTCGGGATGCTGTAAGGTCCCCCGTGCCTGACTGAGCAGGTCACGGTGCTTGGTCAGTCTCAAGCGCAGCTCATCCAGTGGCTGCGGTGAGGGCCTGTGACTGTCAGTAAGGGGCCTGAGCAAATAGGACTGGTAGGCTACCAGAATACTATTATAATTGCCTAGCCATGCGGAGAATGCACTGGTTGAATAGGCACGCTTGAGGATCACCTCCGAGACCCGACACTGCTTGTTGGGGCAATTGAAGCCACCACCAGCGGAAATTGGGCCAGGCCCAGCTTCTCCGCATCATGCACCCTATATAGGGTGTCCATCGACCGGGAAACAGCAGGAGCTGTAGCTGGTTGACCCCTTGATGACTGGATCTGAAAATGAAAATTCAGGTGCACTGTGGGAGACACGGGAGAGGTGGAAGGCTCATTTAACAAAGATGGACTGCCTTGTCTCACCTTCTTTAGGACAGGGCACTTGCAAGACTGCAGTGGCCCTCTTGATCAGCGGTAGAAGCGCTGCCGACTGGGAGAGCTTAACCGCAGTGGATGTGCTCAGAGGCGGCGATGGACAGCACATCACCTCTGCACTTGTAGGCCCTTGGGGCCCAAAGGGGACAGATGGGACAGGCGGGACAGGCAGCACAGAACGTTCACGCAGTAACTCTGCGAGCACCATTCTTGGTGGGAAACAGCTGCCCAGAGCTTCTCCATCTGCTATGAGTCTGCTGATCGCTTGGAATGGTGACTCTTCCACAGGGTGAAGATGCAACCATCTCTCTACCAGAGAGTGATGGGGAAGAGCGCTGTGCAGGTGTAAGGGATGCAGAGCACATTTCTAAAGCATGCTTTTGGAGAAAGAAACTGCGGTTAGTCAGTGCCTCCTTGGCGTGCTCTGGCCCCAGGCAGGAAGAGCATCTGCCGTGCTTGTCTTCAACAGATAGATTGGTCTTGCATGTGTCGCAAGGATAAAACCCAGGCATGATGTAAGTAGCAATGCAGTGTACAGTAAATAATGTACAAGTGCTGCCTCAGTCTGCTTATAGACAGCAAGAGGGCAGGTCAAGACCCGAACAAGACCGGGTATAGTGTTACCTCGGGTAGCACTATACACCATTCAAACCGCTGGCTTCACACGGGCACAAGGCCGCTGCGAGACGTAACAAACAACAGGCTGTTGTGCACAACATAGGTTTTTTTAAAACTATTACAGCGCAAATAAAATATTGCATAAATGATGTAAAACACTATAATTAGAGGAAATTATACAGTCATAAGCAACAAGTACTTATCTGATACCAGGCTCCCCTGTCATGTCAGATCTTTTAAAGAAAAATGGTGCTGAGCTCTGTGTGCGCAGTCCTTTAATACCCTCGGGGGCGGGCATGATTGCACCACAGGCTCAGCTGAGCAGCTTTGGTGTATAATATTCAGGTTTCAGATTCTTTAAGAGATAAACACCCATTCATTTAATGACAAACCTATGTTAGTTCATAGCAATGGATGTCTATACATAGAACAATATGTCTGAAAACAAAATTATATTTTCTTAATGACAAAAAATATATATTTGGAATAATACCTTTATTTTGAATTACCCTCTTGTCTGCCCAGTTTGAAATGTCTCATTAGAATTCCTCCACACCACTACAGTACCAGCACAGGAAAACTAATGATTAGCAATTGTCATCCGCTCCCACTGTGTGCTGTATATATCCTGTTTTCACCTCCCAAGCCTGCAGCTGATGTTGCCATGAGCAGTTCAGAGGTCTCAGCCCATCTCTTGAGGTGAACTTGCCCAGGCTGTTTTTCATTCCCTCGCTGGTGTGAGTGTCAATGCAGCGCTCACTGTGGGTCCCTACATTAGACTGTTCTAAGCTTAGGTTGATTTTATTAGATTTTTTGGTAAAGTTTTCCTCATTTCTATTTTCTGTTGAAACACCATACCATAAGCACAATACCAAGAACAATCTCTCTACACAATATGGTTTGTATTTAGATGAAGAATGGAACCAATTGTCTTTTATGGTATTGCTTCATTACAGAATTCCAGTAAAACATTGTTTAAATAAATAAATTAATTAATTAATTAATTAAAAAAAAGAATGACAGTCTCCTGAAGGAAACAAGGTTAACATCCATCAATGCTTCGGTTTCTCTCTCTAAGCTACACCACAGATTTTTTTCTCAGACATCCCCTATGGGGCTTGCAGACTGATTACCCCTAGGGTTGAGGGGTTGTAAAACTATAGGAAAACCCAGGCATAGGTCTTCTACATTATCTCTAAACAATGTTCTGTCATTTCTAGATACTATTAGCTGGCTGCTAAATTAGAAATACCTCGTAAATGTCGGTGTCAGAGAAAGATTTGGTGTTATCCATCATATGTAAATATTTTAAAAGAACAGAAAATGAACAGCACTGAGGCATTCCTATAGGAAGACAGACCTGGGGCTGTATTCAATAATTCTACAAAGAGGCGTGTTTAATATAAAATGAACAGAACTGAGGCATTCCCATAGGAAGACAGACCACGGGCTGTATTAAATAATTCTTCAAAGGGGCGTGTTTAATATAAAATGCCTGCACCATAACTAGGGCTTCTGTTTTTATTCATTTTATTTTTTCGCTGCTTATTTTTAGCTATTTTCAAATTTTATGTAAATCGTCTTTTTTCAGGGCTTTTGCTTTTTATATACTGTATAAAATTATTGTTTTCGTTTACTTTCCAAAATTCGAGAGCGTTTCTGTCACAATACGTATAGTAACTCGACAGTACTTGCACACTTCAATGGTACCTTCTTTCCTTCGCTGTCTTCCACAACAAAATCCTTATTGAAACGGCCATATTCTTCTGGGGTTTCTGTGTGTTCAGGCATTTATTTTTTTACATTTCGACACCATTTTTTATTCAGTTTTCAATTCCACGAGCGTGTAAATATTCCCTATGATGGAACTGTAATATAGCTTTAAATCTCGCAGCAAGAACAATCTTCCTCTTCTAGAAATTGTAATCTCATTTTTTATCTCGCACGCGTGTTACAATCCTCCACTAGAAATGGATGAATGTGCTGTCACTCAGTAGTTGGGGTGGGTTTAAAGTATTCAGAACGAATCAATGCAAGATACATGTCAGGAAGGAGGGACATTGCCCACATTGCATTGATAACGTTTTTAACTTTTTTTGTAGGTTACTGTATTTTACTTATTTCTTAGTGGAGAAAGGGTAAAGTCAACAAACTGAGTAGCTATTTCCAGTGTTTTTCTGGTGTTTATTGAATATCCACCAATTTTATTTCTTTTGTAATCGGGGGTGTTTTATTTGGTTAAAAAACGAAAATCAGAAGCCCTATCCTTAACCTAGGGCCGTCCTTCATACAGCCCAAGCAGAAAAAATTGGGTTTTCATAACTCAGAGACAAAGGGCTGTATATTACTGTAATTCAAATGACGTCTGTATTTAAATCTTCTGTTAAGCTCAATTGAGTATGCCCATACTGTCCAAGGCATATTAGATTCTAATTATATAATTCATATATAATGTATTTAATTTTAGTCTTGCATTACTCTACACATATTCAGAAAATAGAATATGCAGGAATAACCAAGGACTGCATTCTAACATCAAGATGCACATATCACACTAAGTTACATCATACATTATGGTAGGCTTTGACCTAATGACGCTCCCATTGACATATCTAGCCTGCCTTGAGACCAACTTGATAACTAAAAGCAGGCTGCTTCCAGCAGAATGCCATTTCAACTCTAATATCTTCTATGAAAAGGTGTTCATTTAAAATTGTAACACTTTATCTTTATAACTCCAACCCTAACCCTAACCCTGGCACCGTGGATAGTTATTATATTGTGAAAGACTCTGCAATTCCTGTTAATTAATGACAAGTTAATATAAAGCCTGACTGTTCAGTAGTTATTATATAGCACTAACAAAGTATGTCACTCTCTTAAACTGGTTAACTCAGTTGACCATAAATTGAAATAGGAATTAAAAACAGCAAATCACAGAGGTCTTTCCTTGGATCAGTTAGCTTCTTATCGCTTTCCCAGCAGAGTCTGTCTTCCAGCGCATCACAGACATGTCTCCAGCCCCTATGGGTTGACGTTTGAATAGTCGTAACATATTTGACATAGGACCTCAGGGCGTTAATCTGAACTATATATCATTCAAGACTTTGACGTTTGAATTTTTCTGGCTTTGTACAGAATTGGTAAGACTTTAACTGATAGTTCTGACTGGTTATATTTCCAATTAAAAGATGTATACATAAAACATGTATTTGTATACACTGCAAATGCAACATTTCCTACCTGTGAGATTTCCTAGACTGTTCAATCAGTGTATTTTGGTATATCAGGGCACACATTTATTAAAACATACGCTTTGCGTTTGAAGGCTACACTAAGAAAATTAGGAAAAGGACAGGAGAAAATGTTACTGATTTAATATACACTCCTTTCTGATCAATACATACACTCAGAATTCCTCAGTTCTTAGGATTTATGAAACTCTTAATTATTAACCAGGAGTTTTCCTTCAGAACGAAGGTGGGATTTGATTTACTATGAGTGTTTAAGTATCTGCTACACAAGACAGCAGAATCACTTTAGGAAATAAAGACTCTGGGTGACAGAAGATATAGAGAGCATTTAAAAAGATGCTCCAACAACTTCAAAGATCACTGGCCTTGGATCACATTTTATATTCTCAAACTGACTCTTCCAGCAAGATTTACATTTGGAGGTGAGATTTTTCATTATCTTATGTTAAAGAGATGAACCTAGTAAAAGCATGGGGGCTGATTTATTAGGGCTGTTCTGAAAAATGACTACAAATGAATAATCGTAACCAGTATGGCCATTTTAAGAGTAAGAGTATTTTGCTATTGCTCCAATAGTGCAGTGATGACTGTCAATCTCAAATCTAGAGATAGAGAACCAATCTGGGGGGGGGGGGGGCAGATGGGGAGACCATCAGCACAACAGTCTTCAAGCTACACGTCACCCATTACTGTTTCAGAGGAGAGATGCTGTTGGGGAATTCATACATCTTCCTTGAAAAAGGGATTTCCTAGGGTTATGCCAAAAATGTTTAGCTTATTTGGGAATTTGTGCCTTTTTTCAAGGTTATTCCTTACAACAGTGTGCACACATCCATGAAACTAAACTCCCTCTGAGATCCTATATTTTCACATATCTGATGGACCCCTGGAACCAATGAAATCGGATATGAAAGATTCTACTGTATCTGCTTTGTGTTGTATTCCAATTTATACACGCAGACATCCAAGACACTTAAACACTTTTAGCAATGATCAAGTCATGTTATTCGCTCAGAAATATTAAACATAAAAAATCATTTTGAACATCATTCCTTCACAGAATGGCAATCTCTCTCTCTGCCTGCCAGCTAACCCCCCCTCCCCCTTCCTCAAAGTATAAATATGTATTTTTAAGTAAGTCTTTATAAGGCTGTATCACTTTAAATGAAAAATGAAAATGGATGGGTGTTTTTATCTTCACATTACAGCAATGTTTGCTGGGAGACATTTCTTTTTTACAATACACACCTAGATGTGTCCAATATCTGCAAACAGCCTCTAACTAAAAAGTCGAATCAATTTGGCTTGTATCTCAGTTGACAAGCTGGAGGACATGTGAATACAAATCTCAATGATTGAGATTCAGAAGAAACTGCATTCCAAAAGCACCATTCTTGCATTATGCCTTAGAAACAACTCCTTTCCCAGGTGAAATTTCTCTTTACTCCCACTTCAAATCTTGCTCTTTTTTAAAGCTGTCCTAGTGAAAGGATGAATCACTTTTTAATATACCTGAGCCATTTTATCCTGTCCACTGTTTCTGATAAATTTAAGAGATGGAGACATGAACTATATGGTAATATTGTACTAAAACAGCCAAAGTGATTAAGTGTACAGAGCCCCACTGTCTTCTGCCCTGCGTCAAATGTAGAAGAAAACACCAGCAGACCTGCAGCACTGTGGAGTTCATAGTCACATTTTGCATTTTGTATTTAATTATATCCTGATGTAACTATCACTGGCACTGTTATCTGCTGTATTATTGAATCGTATTTTGTCACACTTGTACTTGCTTGAACCAAAGTCATTGTATGTACCTTGCTCTTAACTGTATTATTACTTGTACTGTGATTCTTGAAATGTATTTGTTTACGACTGTAAGTCGCCCTGGATAAGGGCGTCTGCTAAGAAATAAATAATAATAATAATAATAATAATAACAACAACAACATTGTGAGGCAGCACAGACATCGTGCAGGTAGACACACTCAGTACAGACCAAACATTGTGAATTTGCCGACGCTAGCAATCAGGTTAATCAGTGATGGTGAAATAATGTAAAAATTAATTAATTAATTAAATTAATTATTATTATTATTAATAATAATAATAATAATAATAATAATAATAATAATAATAATAATAATAATAATAATAATAATAATAATAAAAAAACAGCCTTTATCCGAATAAAAAGTGTGTAAATCTACATTTACACAACCAAGCTTCATGAATGCTAATGTGTGTTAAACAAAGCCCTTGCACGTTTTGAAAGTTTCAATCCAAACAGCTACTACTTTTTTAAATCCATTTCTTTTTTAATGACTTTACATTACTTTTGTATTACTGTTTCCTTTGTTGTACTGCTGTTTTAATCGTCATTTTAAATTGGTTATGATGTTGCGTATATTTACTATGGCATCTTGTCCAATTTCTAAAGTATTGAATGTATTTTATAATCTTTTCTAGAGGTAGATGTCTGTAATGTAAACAGTTACAACACAAACTAGAGAGCCAGGGAATAAAATCACAACTAAAATGTAATACAATCGCTACTGCAGTGTAATACAATCACTACTGCAGTGTAATACAATCACTACTGCAGTGTAATACAATCGCTACTGCAGTGTAATACAATCACTACTGCAGTGTAATACAATCACTACTGCAGTGTAATACAATCGCTACTGCAGTGTAAT
>NW_026707422.1:0-26935 GCF_902713425.1 Acipenser ruthenus
CTTTATTTTGTAGTTTTATTACTGTGTTTGATTTTCCATTTTTCTTTCGCCTTTGGTTTTCATTATTATTTTTGAACACCTGTGAGTGCACCTGCAAGTACCTGTATTGGTATTACTGTGGACCTGACTATTGTTGTCGGTATTCAGGCCACACACGGGCTAAAAAGAAAAATAATAAACCTGGGCACCAGTGCGGTGTTGCAAATAAAACATCTGTCTCGTGTGTGTGTCAGTGAATTGCCCACCACCCTTCCACAGATACATTTTTCAACCTCTCACCAGTATAGGTCAATTGCTGCCCTATGTCACATAACAGCTGGGTAAACCTGCACACACATACCTACTGGCAAAAAAAGTTGTGTTTACATGTGTTTACATAGGCGTGCGTTGAGAACAACGACAGCAATACGAATAAAATGTAGAAGTCAGCTAAATACATTGATACACTGACAGCAGATGACAGGCAACAGTATTTTAAAAAGCTGACTTTATCAAACAGAGAGGTTCTACCCAATCCATAAGATGAAAGTGGTGTGAAGATGCACTGGGACAACGATGTCACACTTTTGCCAGACATTATGTGGCAAGGGTTACAGGACATGACCGTGTGTCTATTACAGCGAACCCACCACCGCGTGACCCAGTACAGCGCAACCCCACCACCGCGTGACCCAGTACAGCGCAACCCCACCACCGCGTGACCCAGTACAGCGCAACCCCACCACCGCGTGACCCAGTACAGCGCAACCCCACCACCCCGTGACCCAGTACAGCGCAACCCCACCACCGCGTGACCCAGTACAGCGCAACCCCACCACCGCGTGACCCAGTACAGCGCAACCCCACCACCGCGTGACCCAGTACAGCGCAACACCACCACCGCGTGACCCAGTACAGCGCAACCCCACCACCGCGTGACCCAGTACAGCGCAACACCACCACCGCATGACCCTTTACAGCAACAGACCACCACCGCGAGCCCCGTTACAGCTCATCACCGTGCACAACATTGTAGCTATGTAGCATTGTAGCTTGTTGCCTGCCCGACATGCATTCAGTCTTAAGTTATTGTAAAGTAGCTGCATGTTTTGTTTCAAGTTATTGTTATTATTTTTTTATTTTTTTACACATAAAGTTGCTGTTTGTCATTAAATACGTATTTTCCATGCAGAGTTTCGGTAAAGGACACTTCAGAAGCAATTCATGTTCAAAGCACCTTTATTATTATTATTTATTATTATTATTACAGTACAAAAATAAATAAATAAAGTCAAAACAAAGTGAAACTGCAACTGTTATGTGCCACCCCACCGCTCGCCTTGCTCCCTCTATGTCTGGAGAAAATCAGGCATGACTGGCCAAGGTGCTCCTAGTAGCCCTTTATTGGTCCAAGAGACTCTGGGCTTAAACCCTGATGCAGCTCCTGAACGGCTCGCCGTGGAGACTGCCCCCGTGCCACGACCTGCTCAGTCAGGCACGGGGGACCTTACGGTAGCCCGACCAATCGAGCCTGCAGCTCTGGGTCTGGAACCTGAATGGCTGCATTTGAGCCATCAGGGTGTGCCCAATAGGGTTATTGACACCTTACAAAATGCCAGAGCAGCGTCCACACGTTCCCAGTACAGGTACAAGTGGACTGTCTTACAGACGTGGTGCAGGACCCTCTACCTTAAAGGTCTATCTGGCAGCTATTCGGCTTGCCATGTCAAAATTGACTCGGTCTCTCCAGGAGCTCAGCTTCCCGGCGGGACACTTTTTAAAAGAAGCTTTGGCTGCCTATGAAGGATATTTTTCCTCATAGGATTCTTAACGTGATGCTTGATGCACTCATGAAGCCTTCATTTGAGCCCTTCGCTCAATGAAGCTGATTGAGATGCAGTCATTTTCAATAACGAAAGCCTGTTTAATTTTTGCAGAAGCCAGGACAAAGGTTATGCTTCGTACCAATCCTGCTTTTTTGCGGAAAACTATCTCGGCATTTCATGTCACCCAGTCTGTGGAATTGGAGGCTTTCCATCCACCTCCTTTCCAGTCTGACAGGGAGCAGCAGCTTCATATGCTCTGCCCCCCTGTACAGACACTAGCAGTCCAAACAGTTTTTTGTCTTTTATGGGGCGAAGTCCCATGGTCAAGCCCTGTCTAAACAGAGGCTGTCCAAATGGATAACAGACAGGACTGCCTATGAGAGAGCCAACTTTGCCCCCTCCAGAAAGGCACATTGCCCATTACACCACGGGCATGACATCTTCACAGGCTTTATTCCAGGGTGCATCTGTCACAGACATGTGCAATACCTTACCTTTACAAGGTTCTACAGAATAAATGTCATGGATCCACAAAACCCTGGCTTTGGAACTAGAGTATTAAGGGCAGCTTCAGGAGCAACCCTTACAACATAGACATAGTGGAGCCCTAGCTACTTGTTACTAGGGTTTTGTACAGTCAGAACATGCTACAATATTTATACTACTACAGACAGTCACACATTTCAAGTTTTGTATTTGTGATAGCAACCGAATATTTGTACACTAGTAATTGATCTCATAGTATTGAAGACAGTGAGAATCACTTCTAGTAGAAAAATTAATTTTATAAGTTTTTTTTTTGTATTGCTACATATTCTTATATTTTTTGGATGATCTAATAAAAGCCCTCTTCTTTGACCTCTTATTTAATAGGGATAGTGCAGGTTAACAGTTAACCTGGTTTACATTTTTCCATATACAGTATTTGGAAAACTGCTTATCCAATTGATGAAACTTGGTATTAACATTTTTAGCTTAAGTTATTGAGAGTATAATATTGTGGAAACATTGTGGAAACATATGGAGGTGTCTCTCTATCACCCCTCTGTCACCCCTCTACATTCACCCCTCTGTCACACTTTTCAATGTATCTTTAGAACACAATAAGTTATTTCCCCTTCCTATACTTTACCATGATGCTAACACCTCATTTGCTCACCTAATGACATAATTGTCTTAAATGCAATACCACTTATCCAGTTTTCATTAAACAATTATTTCCCATCTCTTATTCTATACTGTTCTCATACTCTGTTGTTTAAACTAGTCGTTGTTTCAATGGCTGCTGAATCGGTTTTGCTCTACTGTTCAATGGTGTCCTATGGCTACGTAGTCTTCATATTTCATCTGATTTGCTGTGAACAGTAATCAAATAACTGACAGATGTGATACCACTGAAAAGTCTTCACCCTCAGAAGCACACATAAAGAACCATGTTAACTATTAGGCTTAAGGAGAGCTGAATATGTAGCTTAAGATGTTTATCTGTATATGGAGAATGCATCATACAATAGATACGAATAAATGAGCAAGCTTCTCTCCCCTGGGAGATCTATAAAGACGAAATTCCTCTCCTGGTAGTAAGAGGCTTTTCTTTTTCAGTGCCTTTCTCACAGCTCTTTTTTTTTAGGATGGCGGGCATTTTAATCTGAAATTAGAATACAAATAATGAAACACATACTGTTGGAGACTGTACAAGAATGCAGTAAGTAATCTGTTAAACACCATTCACAGTGATTTATAATGTCTACTGGTAATTTACCAAAATTGCAATATCCCTCCCCGAAAAGATTTAGGGGAATCCTGGGCTTCTCTATACACTAAGAAATAGAAATTCCCAACCTGTTTCTAAGCAACAAGTTACCCTACTTTGAGTGCAAATCTAACATGCTAAATTACACAGTGTTTAGATAAAACGGGAGAGGATTCCTAATCTGAAAATGTACTCTATTCAAGGACTGGGCAAGCTCTAAAATGAGCGCTACATTTAAATCCTTATTAAATACACAGTTAGACATGTGGATAATGCTTCTGTACTGCTACTGGAATTATAAAAGTGCAGTTATGCATTGTTGAGATGTTTTAATGACATAAGAACATTATCTGTATGTCAAACGCGTTCCCTAAATTGGACACTCCAACTGAACAATAACAATCTTGAAATCATTTAAATATAATTCTAATATGGATATACAATCTCATATTAATATTATATTGACAAAATATTATAGTAGTGTTTAAATATGACAAGATTTGAATTCATACCTGCTTTTCATATTTCCATATTTTTGAGTATGGTTCCCAACACTGTCTTTTTGTTTTTAAAGCAGCATATAACCTAATTAAATTGTTTTTATTTATACTTGTTTTATATATATATATATATATGTAACAATGAGTCATAGGCTGGTAGAGCTTTTTATTTTTTATGATGGCTGCAAATTACTAAAACCACAATTGAAATGCCAGAATGCTAATGCAGGTGTTATACAGTAGAACAGAATAATTACTGGCACTGATGTAGGCTACTATATAAAGTCTAGTAGCCTATTCCCAAGAGCTTACTAGAAATGAGATGAAGTGCTGAAATAAATCTAGTATAATAAAAGTACAGTGATGTGTGGGTCAGTGTTACTATGCTTTAAATCCAGGACCAATTAGTGTTTTTCACAGGATACAACATTTTGGACCAGGATATTGTGACTCCGTTTCTTTGCTATTATTATTTGTATTTGTATTTTTTTGAGAAAACTGCTTTCTGTTACAGTACACAGTCTCTAGAATTTATTTTTCTGTTGATAGCTCGAGATAGAAAATAGCTTAATTGCATATATATTTTTTTTATTTGCAGCGTTACACTCATTAAATATAAATGCCAGTTTTGCTTTCTGATTTCAGTTAAAGACTGGTTGCTGATAGTAAAAAAGTGTACACCCACATGCAGTGTGTCTGACAGTCCAGGTTTAAGTAAATCAGCCAGCTTACCAGATTCCAAAGTTTTAAGCAAAAGTATAAGATTTATCAACAGAGAAAGTTGAATGAGATGGTTCACACTGTCACAGGCAGACTTGGCATGTCCCTTTTGTGCTATAAGAAATTAGATCCTTTTGCATGGAAGGCCTCTGTTGCGAGGGTGTGCGGCTCTTCGATGGAGCCAGATTCAGTTACAATGTATTTGCCCACTGAGGACATACAGGAGAAAAGAGGTTAGACAGGAGTATGTACCTCATTATATTATAAGAAAATAATGAGAGCTTAGTTATAAAAAATGTAAGCTTTTAGGATGTAAGCTTTTTTCTTAACTGTAGTGATACCGGTCCGAGCCGTCTCTTGAATCCAGCCAAAACATGACTTCATGCAGTAAATTTGGAAAAGCGCTAGTCTGGGTTTAAATGGAAATAACTGAATCTGCAATTGTAGACTTAGAAGTTTGTCATGAACTCCTTAAACAATCCTTATCCAATATTATTTTGTTAACACACATCTATACTTGAAACAAATTCAACCTACCGAAAATAATGTTTTTGATGTTTAGAGGGAAACATATTTTAAAACCAGTTTGGAATAATTAAAACAGAGTAAGTGTTATATATTAAAAAACATCTCTCTATATTTATCCTCTCTCTCTCTCTCTCTCTCTCTCGCTCTCACTTTTTATACTTGTATTGTATTCACTTGTATGCTGTATAAAGGAACTCCATGGTACTGAAAAAATAACATCAGTTCAAAAGTTCACCTCACATGTTTTGGAAATGAGAAAGGGGTGGAACATGAGATCATAACCAATTAAATTTAGAAAAGGAGTTACCAATTAATTTTAGAAAATTAGTTACCGGTACTTTTTTGAATATATTGTTCACTTAAAAGGAAGAGCTGTCAAGGCAGATTAATGTTGCGATTTAATTGAGACTTCTGACGTATTAAATGGAGAAAAAGTTCTATAAAAAGTCCAGGCAAAACCCCAGTCAGTACCACTTGACTTGCTAACTACAAGTTGTGTGGTCCATGCTCTGAGAATCCCTGAAAAAGCTGGTTGCTGTTTGGTCGTATTCAGAAGTCTGCATTTGAAGACAGCTGTTGTTTTTACGTTATATTCTGCAACTACACTTCCATATAGTGGAAGGTAAGAACAATTTTGAATGTATATCTCATTTATATAGATGCATTGCTATAAGGTATAGGATTTATATTTTAGTTTTGGTGAGTGATATATATTGTATGTTTGTAGCAATTCCCATGCTACATAATGTGGGTGTAAGTCTCACCCACCTGTCCCTTTAATTAGGGTCAGTAGCCTGGCCAGGTTAAAACTTCATTTCCCACAGTTCCTTGCAACCACCCTCTGTTCATCCTCTCTCCACATTGGCTCATTCAATTATCCACTCCTCCAATCTTAGAGCTCCTTAGAAGCCAGCACCTGTACTAAAGCTGGCTGATTAGGCCTGGAGGGGGACTCCATTTCTCTGAGGAATCCATCATAACTTACAGTATTACAAACTTAAATCTCAGTGAATCCTTTAGCATCTTGGGATAACTCTAGTGCAGTCATTCTTTTTTATTGTATCCTGCAATTTGTCTAAATTTTTATTTTTGTTTCACTGTTACTTGTTTAAGTTTAGCTGTTTTTCATGGTCTGTTTAGTGTTTGTTGTTTTTTGTGTTCAGTCTCCATTTTTTCCTGATCCTCCTGATTTTTTCCAAACAGCTGTTCAACATTTAACTCAGCACTATTGGACAGACTCATCATTTTCAACACACTCAATTTTTTCAACCTACAATCCCCATCATTACTAGACATTTTGCTGGACTTCCTTATCTGTTGGTGATATCATTCCTTTTCTGTTTGGATTTTTTCTACTTTAATTTGATACTTTGTTTCCTGTATTTTTTGGTTTTGTTCTTTTGTTACTTTGTTTGGTTTTCAGTTACTTTGCTCTGCTGGACTTGTTAGGCCTAACTTTCATGCACCATCCATTGCCATCCAGACTGTTGTTGTTACTGTTACCATCTGTGATCAATTCATTCACCTTTATCTTTCTTTGTCTGTCAGTGCATTGATTTAGTGTGTGTGTGTCTGTGAGGGGGTTTATTTGGACACTACACCCATTTCTCCTTTTTGGCCTTGTGTTTTCCATTTACCAACTAACCTGTACCATCTTTTATACTTACCTGTTTTGTCCACCTTTTTGTTTTTGTTCATATTTCATTTGTTGACATTATTTTTCACAACAAGACACTGGTTGTTGGTGAAATTGACACCTCTGACATCCCTGCTTTTGGTGCCTCACTCCTGTTGACTTATTTAGTTATAAGAATAGGGCCAGTAGTATCTCCTTTGGGAGGAAAATGCCACTGCTTCTCAGTTTTGCAGAGTGATCATTACATGTTTTAGGATTAAGTGGTGGGCGTTTTAACTGTTTGCATGGCTAGCCTAAGGGCTAAGCATATGATAACCATACTTGTATTGAAGTTTTAATGCTGTTAAACCTGTAAAGGCACTGGAAACACCCAATTGCCTATTAGCAGGGATCCAAAGTGGCTTGCAATCCCTCGATCCATTATTAAGCATTTAATAAACCAAAGGAGTACTAGTACTGCTTTGATTCATTAAAACTTCAAATTGAATGAGTCTGTGTGAATTTCTTCATTATTTAAAAGTTGTCTGGATATATTGCAAGCTCAGCGCACGAACAATCCACTTACAGGAGTCCGAAACATCGGTGTCCTCCTTAAACCCTGAGTTTAAGAGAAATAAAAGGAGTACGTGGAATCTGACAACGTCACTGACCTTCCTTTCATAGGTAAAAAAATATATATCATGCCATTGTTCCTTTGAAAGGATGCACTTTGGCAAAATTACAAGTTTTAAGTACAGTGCATTCTGTTTATAAAAATTATTGATATAAGAATCGACCGCATATAGTGAACAAAACCGCTGGGACAAAATCATTTCTATACTAAGCAAGCTAAAATACTCTGTTTGTAAGAATCAAGCAATACGCTTATAATAATCATTTTGGGGCAAACTGACTGCATGTAATACTACACTGTAGCAAGTGCAATGACATGTACAACTGTAAGGAGGCAGTGTGGTTCAGTGGTTAAAGTCCAGGGCTTGTAACCAGAAGGTCACTGGTTCAAATCCCACCTCACTCACTGTGTGACCCTGAGCAAGTCACTTAACCTCCTTGTGCTCCATCCTGCGGATGAGATGTTAAATCAATATCCTATTGTAAGTGACTCTGCATATAATGCACAGTTCACAGCCTACCTCTGTAAAGCGCTTGGTGATGGTGTTCCACTATGAAAGGTGCTATATAAAGATATTAATATTAAAGCTGTTTTTGAATTTTATCACATCTCACTTGATTAGGCAGGTAAGCAGCGTGTATACAGTATAATCCCAGGTCAGCAGTGACTCCCAGCACAAAAAAAGCTAGTTGTGTGGTTTGTGTGTCGACATGCAGGAAAAAGAAAGACGAGCGACTGCATTGTACAGCTGTTTTTTGTGTTCTCTGTTAGTGAAAATTTGTTTTAGTAAAGTTAACACACATTCATTGAATACATACTGAGTACAGCAGTGTTATTGTTTGATATGCTGTAGAGGGAGTGGGATTGCGGTGTGGTGAGGATGAGGAGGAGGAGGAGGGGGTTTGGGGGGTTTGCAGAGCTTTGCATCTCCGCTTAGTGAAAAACTGTGAGATTTGCATCACAACTGAAAAAAGCAAGCCACAGATGCTTAAATGCAGTAGTAGTCATGACAGTAAATAATGTATGTAATATCATTTTAATTCAATGGCCATTACACGTAACCCCGCACGGCAGTTAAACTCGGCACCCTCACGAGACGATCGCAGCCTTCTGCAGCCTTGAGTAAACACAATCGTGATCATATAACAAGCTGCTTACCCATGAGGACTTGTTTTGATTGTTTTGATGTATTGTCCTCAGTGACTGAGCACCATTGACATTTGGTTACTGTATTTAAACTGCTGATGCATGGAGGCACACTTTTGCTAATTGTAATCATATCGGTCCGCTTTTAAGAAACAACTGCTTATAAGAATCAAATCATCTGGGGCGGATGTGATTCTTATAAACGGGGTGCACTGTACTTGTATTTATTTTTGTTTAACTTTTAACCCATCTGTAATATCTATCTACGTATCTCTGTTTGTAGATTTTACTGTGCATGAACTTCAGGCATAATTACTTTTATCTTCACATCATAAAATTTAGTTTTTGGCTTACAACTTTGTGTTGTTCATCATTACAAACACACTCCACAGAGAGCTTTTGCAGGGGTAATGGTTCAAATGTAAATTCCACGTACAAACAGATTTGGAAGATTGAGATTTATTAATACCAATTGTGCATGTGAAGGCGCAATGTGGGAATGGTAAATCAGGATCAAGTACTTAATATATGCACATTTGATAAATATGCCCCAGGACGTGTTGAGTTGGAAAACTTACAAGCATAAAAACATTTTGCAAATACGATTTCTGAACTGTCTTCCCTAATTAAAATACCGGATTCATGGGAAACACTGTTCTCTATTTTAAACAATCTGCTTCCTGAATGACTTGGAATTTAAAAGAAAAACTGACAAAGACAAACTAAGTGTTGAATAATAGTTTTAATACACTATACTGAGTTACAGGTCCTCATATTATCCAGCAGAGGCAGCCAAAGACTGGAACCTTCTAGAACCCTTGATCTGCAGTTCCAATGGTCTCCAGCTGAGGGAGATACATTACTGAAATTACCTGATGGTCCAAGAAACCAGTAAGAAAGAGTGGGATTAAAAGAAGACATAATAAAAGACTGAACTATAAATATTACAAGGATTGTATAATACACATACCTGAAGATGATTCCAGAGGGGAAATCAAATAAGAACATAAGAAAGTTTACAAACGAGAGGAGGCCATTCAGCCCATCTTGCTCGTTTGGTTGTTAGTAGCTTATTGATCCCAGAATCTCATCAAGCAGCTTATTGAAGGATCCCAGGGTATCAGCTTCAACAACATTACTGGGGAGTTGGTTCCAGACCCTCACAATTCTCTGTATAAAAAATGCCTCCTATCTTCTGTTCTGAATGCCCCTTTATCTAATCTCCATTTGTGACCCCTGGTCCTTGTTTCTTTTTTCAGGTTGTGACAGAGAGAGAAAGAATTCAAACTGTAAATCTCCCTCCCGACCAAAGAAGGCGCTTGGTAAGGTGGATCGTATGCTTCCTCCTAGATGGACTGCCTTGACGGTAGGCGGAAACCGGAAGGTGACCATATTAGGGGGAGTGCGTAGTTGCATGTACCTGGAAGGATTCCATTGCAATCAGCTGCGGGGCGGGCCCCTATTGGATAAACCATGGCAACGGGTTGCTTGCAGGGAGGAGGTTCTGGGTACAAAGGGGAAGCAGCTACGTTAGTACGCCCTTGCGCTGATGACGATATTCAGCCGGAGCCTGTGCGTTTGTTATTGTTTTGTTTGTGTCGTTATCAGAGGAGGAGTGAGAGTCGGGAGCTGCAGCCGCGGAGCCAGCATTAGACCCGGAGCACGTCCCTCACAGCACAACACAGCACAGCACCAGCACTCACCACGACCCCGGAAGAAAGAGCACAGTTTCGTGCACGGAGGATTGTGGTTCAGGAGTGTCATTCTTTTGTTATTAAGGACTGTAAACCTGCCGTGTTCCCCCCGATACCATCGCTGGCAAAAGGGGGGGGGGGTTATTATTATTATTATTTATTGTAATTATTGAAATTAAAAACACAGACGTTTTTGGGAGAACTCTGGTCTGGACATTGCCTTTATTATCACCACTCACATCCTGTTCACAAGTGGTGTCAGAAACGGGATTTTACAATGGACCCTGCAGCACTGAACACCATGATGGAGGCTCAGGCACGGAGGCATGAAGAGACCTTGGCAGCGGTGATGGAGAGGATGAATGCCATGTTCCTCGCGGCCAACCAGAGGAGGGAACCGGTGGCTGAACCAGCAGTAGCGCCTCCGAAACCTAAAGTGGTGAAGATGTCGCTGGAGGATGATCCCGAGGCCTATTTAACATCCTTTGAAAGGCAGACGACAGCAGCCCTATGGCCTCGGGAGTGGTGGGCTACCCAGCTGGGACCCAATCTGATCGGGGAAGCCCAGGCAGCCTACCACGCTTTAACCCATGAACAAGCCATGGATTATGATCTCGTAAAGAAAGCCATCCTTCAGCGACTGGACATCACGGAGGAGACGCACCGCCGCCGGTTCCGGGAGTACCAACGCCCAGAAGGAGTCCGACCCCGAGTAATGGCCCAGCAGTTGGTGGACCAGGTGACCCGGTGGCTCTGCCCTGGTGAACGCACAGCAGAGGAGGTGGCTGAGATTGTCACCATTGAACAATTTATACAGTTGCTGGGGCCAGAAGCCAGTAATTGGGTCAGCTGGCACCGGCCCACCACGCTGGACGCCGCGGTCAGGTTGGCTGAGGGGTACGAGGACTCTATGCCCACACCGCTGCCCACCCCGATACATCCCACGCCGACCTTCATCAGACCCAGGATGGCGGGCCCAAGGCCGGGGCCCCTTCACCCACACACACCCTTCACGTCTGGACCAGCACCCTCACGTTCCCCAACGGGTGGCCTCGCTCCACAACACTGGAGGCCGAGGTCAACCCCCAGCTGGGGTAGAACAGGGTCCCCCTCCCCGCTGTCAGGTCGGCAGCGGGACAATCAGGCTCCGTGGGCGCCTCTCCCTCTGGAATGTTACCGGTGCCATGGGGTCGGCCACCTTGCCCGGAATTGCCCCTCAGCAATGGAGTGTGGTGCGGCTTTGCATTATTTGGTACCGGCGACAGGTAAGTCCAGGGGTAATGATTGGGAGGGACCTTGTATTGTTGATGTGTGGGTTGGTAATGTGAGCACCCACGCATTAGTGGACTCTGGGTGTGGTCAGACCTTGATTTTAAACTCTCTTAGATGGGGTACCTTGGTGGTCACGTGGGTTAGTGGTCATCTCCTGTATCCATGGAGATAACAAGGACTACCCCCTCACTAAATTAGATGTGACCATTGGTAGTCACACCCGCCGTGTAATTGTGGCGGTGGCAAAAAGGTTGCCATACCCTGTTATTTTAGGTCGAGACTGACCATGTTTCGAAACAATTATAAACCAAAAGGTAGAGCCAGTCTCCGGTAAGACCATAGGAGCAGCGGGGGAAACTATTGGAGATATTTTTCCGCTGCATGCTGATCTGTTCCCCTCTCGGTTCCGCCCCCAAAAAACTAAATGAGAGAGAAGGGTGGAAAAATGGGAGGGCGCATCAATGACACGAGGTTGGGGTTTGGTAGGAGACTCCTCCACGTCTGATAAACGCCAGGGAAAGGGAACTGGGATCCAGTGTGACCGACCGGGCCGAGTTACTGAGACCCCTAGTGCTGAGGCTACCATATCCCCGCTCGATATACCGAAAGTCTGGGACCGAGATGTTGATCTATCGTACGAGCAAAAAAATGATCCTACGCTGGCTAACCTCTGGGGGCAGGTTCGGTCTATCGAGGGGAAGGAAGTAGATGGCAATCAGCCGCTCACATACCCTCACCACATTGTGCTTGGGCATTTGCTGTATAGAGTATCCCGAGCCCCGAGCACAGGGCAGACTGTAACACAGTTACTCGTTCCTCAGTCTTTTCGACATGAGATCATGCGGTTGGCTCATGATGTCCCTTGTTCGGGCCACTTAGGTAGCGAAAAGACTCAGGAACGAATATTGGCTCGATTTTACTGGGCGGGAGTGTACAGTGAGGTGAAGCGGTATGTGGCGACCTGTAGAGAGTGCCAACAAGTAGCGCCAGGGCGGGTTCGCCCGGCCCCATTGGTTCCACTGCCCCTGATCAATATCCCCTTTGAACGCATTGCAATGGACATAGTGGGCCCATTGAGCCAGTCTGACTGTGGATATACGCATATTTTAGTAGTGGTGGACTACGCGACCAGATATCCAGAGGCAGTACCATTGAGGTCCACTAGTGCATTAGCGATTGCAAAAGAGTTAGTGCAGATCATAGCGAGAGTAGGGATCCCCAAAGAAATTCTGACTGATCACGGAACTAATTTTATGTCACGGTGTTTAAAGGAACTGTATAAATTATTACAAATTCGATCCATTCGGACCTCCGTTTATCACCCGCAATCGGATGGTTTGGTGGAACGTTTTAATCAGACATTGAAGCAGATGCTGAGGCGGTTTGTCAACCAGGAGCAAAAACATTGGGCTAAACTCCTTCCCTACCTGATGTTTGCAGTGAGAGAGGTGCCTCAGAGCTCGACCGGGTTTTCTCCCTTTGAGCTGCTGTACGGGAGACAGCCACGAGGGGTCCTTGATCTTGTAAAGGAAGGATGGGAGGAGCAAAATAAAGATGCTAAAAACATAGTGAAATATGTAATTATGTTGAGAGATCGCCTGCAATTGGTTGGTCAGTTGGCACACGAGAACTTAAAACAGGCTCAGCATCGGCAAGAGCAGCAGTACAATAAACAAGCACGGATTCTGACTTTTCGGCCAGGAGATAAGGTACTGCTGCTACTTCCCACTTCGGAGTCTAAACTGTACGCTAAGTGGCAGGGACCATATGAGGTGATGTGGGCAATTGGTAATGTAAACTACGAAATCAGACAACCCGATCGCCGGAACAAAACTGAAATTTACCATATTAATTTATTAAAACCCTACAATGAAAGGGAGGCCCTGTTTATAGCCAATGACAGTATAGAAGAGGATTTTGGTCCCTCTGTCAGTACACCAGCTACAGTTAACATTCCGATGGGGGAACAATTACTTCCTGATCAGAAGTGTGAACTCCGTGGGTTAGTGAAACAATTTGGTGATGTTTTTTCTGACTTGCCTGGCAGAACTAATATGATTGAACATGCTATTATTACTCCCGCAGGTGTCAGGGTTCGAGAGAGACCGTATCGAATCCCGGAGAGTCGCAGGGGTGCCGTTGGCCGGGAGGTGGGGGATATGCTCGAGCTTGGAGTCATTGAGCCTTCCCGGAGCGAGTGGAGCAGCCCGATAGTGATGGTGCCTAAGAAGGACGGCTCCACTCGGTTCTGCGTGGATTTCAGAAAGGTTAATGCCATCTCCAAGTTTGATGCATATCCCATGCCTCGGGTAGACGAGCTCCTCGACCGACTGGGAGGAGCGCGGTTGATTTCGACTTTGGATCTGACGAAGGGATACTGGCAAATTCCACTGACCCAGAGTTCGCAAGAGAAAACTGCTTTCTCTACCCCGGGTGGCTTGTTCCATTTCCAGACCATGCCCTTCGGGTTGCATGGAGCCCCGGACACCTTTCAGAGACTGATGGACCAGGTCCTAGCGCCCCATCAGCAGTATGCCGCTGCATACATTGATGACGTGGTGATTTTCAGCTCTACCTGGAGAGAGCATATTATTAGACTTTCGGCCGTCCTACAGTCTCTGAGGGAGGCGGGGCTGACGGCTAACCTGGGCAAGTGTGCATTTGGCAAACAAGAAACCCAGTATCTTGGCTTCCTCATGGGTAATGGGCGGGTAAAGCCGATCGCTTCTAAAGTCCAGGCTCTAGTGGAGACGGCGATCCCGAGAACCAAACCGCAGGTGAGATCACTATTGGGGTTAGCAGGCTATTATCGCCGCTTTATCCCCGAGTATGCCACCATAGTTAACCCCTTGGTAGAGATTTCAGTAAGGAGTTCATCCTCCAGACCGATGCCTCCCAGATTGGTCTGGGGGCGGTCCTGTCCCAGCAAGTTGACGGGGTAGAACACCCGATTATTTACATGAGCAAAAAATTGGCTCCACGGGAGATTAACTACTCTGTCATTGAGAAGGAGTGTTTGGCCATCAAATGGGCCACTCATGCCCTTCGCTATTACTTGCTGGGGCGTTCTTTCACTCTTGTCACTGATCATGCTCCTTTAAGGTGGTTGCATACGATGAAGGACAATAACGCTCGGATAACTCGGTGGTATCTAGCGCTGCAACCCTTCCACTGTACAGTGAAACATCGTGCGGGTAAGGAGCATCAAAATGCAGATTTTTTTTCAAGGGAGGGGGGCCCATTGGGGAACTTAGAATTGGCCGAGTGTGCCTTCGGCATCACTCTGAGGGGTGAGATGTGTGACAGAGAGAGAAAGAATTCAAACTGTAAATCTCCCTCCCGACCAAAGAAGGCGCTTGGTAAGGTGGATCGTATGCTTCCTCCTAGATGGACTGCCTTGACGGTAGGCGGAAACCGGAAGGTGACCATATTAGAGGGAGCGCGTAGTTGCATGTACCTGGAAGGATTCCATTGCAATCAGCTGCGGGGCGGGCCCCTATTGGATAAACCATGGCAACAGGTTGCTTGCAGGGAGGAGGTTCTGGGTACAAAGGGGAAGCAGCTACGTTAGTACGCCCTTGCGCTGATGACGATATTCAGCCGGAGCCTGTGCGTTTGTTATTGTTTTGTTTGTGTCGTTATCAGAGGAGGAGTGAGAGTCGGGAGCTGCAGCCGCGGAGCCAGCATTAGACCCGGAGCACGTTCCTCACAGCACAACACAGCACAGCACCAGCACTCACCACGACCCCGGAAGAAAGAGCACAGTTTCGTGCACGGAGGATTGTGGTTCAGGAGTGTCATTCTTTTGTTATTAAGGACTGTAAACCTGCCGTGTTCCCCCCGATACCATCGCTGGCAAAAGGGGGGGGGGGGGTTATTATTATTATTTATTGTAATTATTGAAATTAAAAACACAGACGTTTTTGGGAGAACTCTGGTCTGGACATTGCCTTTATTATCACCACTCACATCCTGTTCACACAGGTCAAAAAAGTCCCCTGGGTCAACATTGTCTATACCTTTTAGGATTTTGAATGTTTGAATCAGATCGCCGCATAGTCTTCAAGACTGAATAGATTCAATTCTTTTAGCCTGTCTGCATACAACATGCCTTTTAAACCCGGGATAATTCTGGTTGCTCTTCTTTGCACTCTTTCTAGAGCAGCAATATCCTTTTTGTAACAAGGTGACCAGAACACAATATTCTAGGTGATGTCTTACTAATGCATTGCAAAGTTTTAACATTACTTCCCTTGATTTAAATTCAACACTTCTCACAATATATCCGAGCATCTTGTTAGCCTTTTTTATAGCTTCCCCACATTGTAGAGATGAAGACATTTCCAAGTCAACATAAACTCCTAGGTCTTTTTCATAGTTACCTTCTTCAATTTCAGTATCTCCCATATGATATTTATAATGCACATTTGTTTGCCTGCATGCAATACTTTACCAATAATAGAAGTCAGGCTTATTGGTCTGTAGTTATCTGGTTCGGTTTTGTCTCCCTTTTTGTGGATCAGTATTATGTTTGCAATTTTCCAGTCTGTTGGTACAACCCCTGTGTCAAGAGACTGTTGCATGATCTTGGTTAGCGGTTTGTAAATAACTTCTTTCATTTCTTTGAGTACTATTGAGAGGATCTCATCCGGCCCAGGGGATTTGTTTATTTTAAGAGCTCCTAGTCCCTTTAACACTTCTGCCTCTGTTATCCTAAAGTTATTTAAAATTGGATAGGAACAGGTCGACATGTGGGGCATGTTGTCCATGTCCTCCTTTGTAAAAACCTGTGAAAAGTAATCATTTAATATATTTGCTATTTTTTTCTTCATCTATGATTTTGCCATTTGTGTCTCTTAGACATTTAACCTCCTCTTTGAATGTTCTCTTGCTGTTATAATATTGGAAAAACTAAAACACCACGTGGTGCACACCTGTGTGCACCACGATTTCAGCCATGCATTTTGATTTTGTATTTCCAGCTGTCCATATGGTCCTTTGCAAGGTGCCAGCAGTATCCCAGAAAATACCACAGTTTTGGTCTTGTCTTTTAATTTCCTTCCTAGCTCTCTGAATTTGTTTTGCAGGGATCTTGGCCTGTCTCTTCCAATGTTGTTTGTACCGATGTGGACGACTACTACCGGGTCGTCTCCTGTTCGTTCTAGGAGCCTGTCCACGTTCTCAGTGATGTGCTTGACAGAGGCTTCTGGGAGGCAGCACACTGTTGTAGTAAAGGGGTCCAAACTGCGAACTGAACTTGCTGTGTTTCTCAATATGGAGTCCCCAACAATCATGACCTCCCTTCTTTTTGCTGCCTAGTCAGCACTGTTTATAGGGTCCTGGATGTTGTTCCTTTCATTCTCTTGATGTTGGTTTTGGTCATCCAAATGTTGAAGTGGCTCAAATTTGTTGGATGTCTGGATTTCTGGTGGTTGTGTTTGACCAAGTTTCTTTTTTTCCCTGCTTCTGCCTATCTGAACCCAGCTGTTTCGACTCTCTTCCATCTCCCTGGTGGCTTTCAGTCTGCTAGGGGTGCAGACTTCCATGAATTGTGGGTGTGTCAGCACCTCAAGCTCCTGTTACTGTCTCATTTCCTGCAGCTCCATTTCTAACAGACTTACTCGAAGCAAGTCCTGGATCGTGCGGCACTTTACACAAACTTGGTTGAGCTCTGTTGGGTTTTCTCAGATTTCCCACATCATGCAGTTGTCACAGATTACTGGCTTGAAGACCATGTTTTATTTTTTATTTATTTATTTATTTATTTATTTATTTATTTATTTATTTTTTGGAAGTTCAGTTTAGCTTCTGCAGCTGTCAAGCACGTGAAGTGATTTGTGCTCTCCTCGTGCCTAAATACAAATCTACACTTTTTAAATACACGTGAAACACAGACCCGTTTATATCCCGTGTACCAATCTATACACCAACATTTAACACACGCACGCAACATACAACACATAATAAGCACACAGGGGCGGGGCACATTGCCACAGGAAGTCACCATTTTTTGTTTCTTTGCAAGTAAAGCAGTCGCAGTACTGCACTGGATTTCCACCTTTCTCTTTCAGGGAATACTTGAATCTAAATCAAAAGTGATCTACAGTAACGTTGCAGGACATACAGAAGAGCTGACCTCCATCGCTGTGTAAAACTCCTGCTGGATACTGCTTTATGTGATCTGCTGCAGACACATTTTTAGCCTTTTTAGAGACATCCATTTTCTTGTTTACAGTATGTAGTATTTTAATTTCCCGCATAGATTGTATATAGTGACATGACAATCACTGCACAGCACTGTGTGCATAGCGAATATTACACACAGGCACATAGCAGCGCTGTACAGTTTCGTTAATGTGATTTTTTTTTTGTAAGAAATACAAATAATTATGAAATTATTTTTATTTCTTAAGAATATTGTAAAAATTGCGTTGTTGGGCTAATTTCACGATTTCCGCGCAGCCTGTGAAATCGGAATTTTCACAGGGCCTTAACTATGCATCAACAACTGCTGCAAAGTCACTTACAGTAGGACCTCGATTGTCTCATTGTTATGCAATTAATCACATGCAGCTCAATGTAATGTAAAGCATCCAGAGATGATTAATAACAAACGCAATACAAGTATTAACATTATGATTATAGACCAATAAACATGTTTAAATAATTTTTAGTTTATACTCTGCTCACTCTGAATCGTGAAACTAAATCATCACCTGACTCATTTACGACTACAGGGGGGGCACGTGGGGGTTTGCTATGACACTGCATGTGAACCACTGTTGTGAAGTACAGTTCCAAAGTACAGGTGTATTTTTTCATTTATTTTTCATATTTCCAGGTGTGTTAAATTTCCATGCTGTTGTATCGGAAATACCAGCTTGATTAATTGTTTTCTAGAAAAAAAATATTAATGAGATAACTTGAGTATTTGCTGGATGATTGATTGCTAATAACCACAGTATATGGTTGTGATACAGGTGCTTTTTTTTTTTTTAAATGTACGGACGGTAGTATCAGGATGCATAAGTGACTAAGTGAATTAATACATGGCATTCTTTGTAGCTATCTATTAAATACAGTACAAAAGATAGGCTAGTCCTATTATTTAGTGTTAAATTAACTTATTTTAAGGCATAGGCGGTTGTTATTAATATTGGCGGTTGGCTGTTATCTGTTCAACTCTATGCCCTTAAAGGCGTCTCAGTCTTTTACAATACGGGGAAGAATAGTTCAGAAGGAACAGATTATAGTGCATATTTAAATGACAGCAATAAGGATCCATGTTATAATAACCTGCTGAGATCACTAGGCTCTGCTCAGAATGCCTTCAGCAGGAAAGTTTACAAAAAAAAGAAAAGTTAAGTCATACATTTAACTACATAAAGCTTTACTGGAAAAAAAACAAACCTACTTTCAGACAAAAAACGTACTGGGAGAAATTGACATTGCTACCGGTGTTTACTCCAGCACAGTTTTTTTTCTGAATGGAGAAAAACACCCATTGGGGGCTTATTGATTTATCTGAGTGGTGGCGTATCTAAATCATAAATCGAAGGGAACTTTGTAAAAACAACTCACAAATGTAATTAATGGTCACTTCATTGTGAATTTCCCCCACTTTATTTGTGGCACAGTACAACACAACAAAGAGGACTTTGAAGGTAAATAGCTTCAAATCCTTAATTTTATTTTTTTATTTTACCTTGACTTGAAATGTTTTTGGCTCAGAGTTTGGAATTTCATAGAATGGTGCTGTTTGTATTTATTTTTGTTAAATTATTTTTCTTATTTTTTGAATGACAAGTCCCTTTTAGTCCACTCCAGCACAAACCTGCATATCTGGGGATTGCAGTTGGTTGGTAACCTTCCCTGGACATTTATTAAAACCACAGGATTTGATAAGCATAGACAGTTGTAGCTCGTCTGCTAGCTTTTGAATGTCTGCCCAAATAGAAAATAGACCAAAATACACAGTATGTTATTCATGTACTGTATGGCCAATTTAAAGCACCTTGAACATTGCTTATGTTAACTTTGCTCAAACCTTGATAGAGGCCATTTAATCAGTACTTAAAAAACAATCACAGAATGTTCTAAGCAATCGCACTTTGTAAAGAAAAGTACCTGTACTGGATCCTATAAACCAAGGAGGAGGGATCGTGGTTGTGGTATTTCCTCATTAAGGTGAGTAAGAGAGAAGAAAGGAGCACCAGCATGAGCCAGCTGGTCTCTTTAGCTCATCTCATTTATCTTGGTAAATACAAAGGCTTTAATGCACTATGAAAAAGAGCCCAGGCTGCGGAATCAGGCTGCAAAGGAGGAAGGGGGAGAGTTAGAGAGAGAGAGAGAGAGAGAGAGAGAGAGAGAGAGAGAGAGAGAGAGAGAGAGAGAGAGAGAGAGAGAGAGAGAGAGAGAGAGAGAGAGAGAGGTGTGTTTATAATGAAAGTGACTTGCTTTAAACAGTATCTGCTTGGCTGCTTCTGAAGCAATCCTGGGAACAGAGCAGCCCTACGTTTCACAAAAGGTGGGGCTGCTATCAAGCCACCAATTTAGAAATTGTAGACTGAGTGAGACAGAAAGATTGCTTTTTTTATTGCTGATGCGAAAGTAAAGCATTGACAAATCAGGGTTCCTTCTGTAACAAAAACTCTTAATTACCAATGGGTAAAAAGAAGTGGAGAAGCCGAGGGGAGGTGGAGAGAGGATGTTCAACAAGGGACGAAGCAGGTGGAAGGGGGGGCAGCCGTGGGCGCTTTGCAGAGTCCTGGAAAAGGTTAAGCACAACAAAGCGATCTGGACTCAACTCTCAACAGACACCGGTAAGCAAAGGGTTTATATATATATATATATATATATATATATATATATATATATATATATATATATATATATATATATATATAATCTAGACAATGAAAAGCACCAGCCTTTTTTTTTTTTTTAAAGCAGTGAAAGCTTCAGCTTAATTAGCTCAATGTGTTTGAGAGTCTGTTATTCATTGCTAATTATGAGTGGATGATTGAATAGGATTTAGTGTAGTTAGAAATATAGTATAGTAAGTCACTTAATATCAAGCACCACCATGCACCACTGTACACCACTGAGAATAGAGAGCACTATCAGTGACCAGATCCCTCATAAGAAATAGCTCTGCATGACCAGAGATAAATGTTGCCTATTAGAGAAATCAGGCAATGGTGTTAAACAGACTTGGATGAGGGCCATGCTGATACTAGCTGTTGCCTAGAGATCTGCTGCAATATCTAACTGAACTCAAAGACCAAAGCAGCTCCTTTAAGAATGTTACATCATTTATCATTCAACTTGTTAAAAGTAATAACTGCATTTTTAGATAAAATGTTCCATAGAATCATGTATAACTTTGAATATGTATATATCAATTGGATCATAAATGATTTGTTACTTAATATTATTCCTGTACTATTAAGTCATAATGAAGGGTTACGACTTTCTTCTTATTTGTGAGCAACATCAGTGGCTATGTTTTCATTGTGATAACATTTGTGTTTATGTGTTGGATTTTTGACTTTAATTCGAGATATACATTTTTTTTTAAAGTGCAACTCTGCATATCAAAATAATGACACTGTTGCTATCTGGTATCAACTAACTTCCTGTGTTAAGGTCACATGGTCTAGCTGCTGCAATTAGACAGAACTGACATATAGCACAGTAAATAAAATGGTACCTGAAAGCAAGGGCCATTATTAATTCTACAGTTATGTCATTAAAATATCTGCATATCCCACATTAAAGTGTTAAAACCAAGCATACTGTAGAACTTTAAATATTGAGAGGAACTGTAGTTCCTCGCATCAAGTTATCAGCAGTTTACGTGGTTTCAGGGTATTGGTGCAGCAAAAGTAAATTGGCCAAAAGTACCATTTCACTTTTAATTTGTAGTTCCCAACACTCCTAGGTGAAATGTAGAAAAAAAAGTCAATACCTGTCTTACAGTAAGAGAAATAAGTCACCAAAGTAGGTAAAAATGTCCTTCTCCCTTTTTTTCAGATTTTTGCAGACCCCAGGCATTTTTATATATTCATATGTTTATTACAGGACAGGAGTTTAATGATAATTAACTTGTATTGTCAACATGGAAATATACTAGGGAATGCATTTATTGTGACACCTATATCATATCATTTATATGAAATGATTTATTTCTGTTTTAAAATTGAACATTTGCCTGCAAAAATAGATATTTTTATATAGTATAAATATAAAAAAGAACTAGCATGTGTGGGATTTGAAACTATAACCTTCAGTTTGCAAGCGTGTTGTGTTTTTGTCAGTGCTACACGATTAGTTGAGAAAACAAGCAATATTTTGAAAGATGAAGTCAGCCAGCTAAGAATTCTCGGGACATATTTTACATTTTGGAGATTATTTTTTTCTCTCATCATCTCATCATTCTGAGATTCTGATCTTGATCTCTGAAAAATGTTGGTTTCCTGTCAGTGTAACGCTCATTGTGGTCCCTATTGGTGCAAGGAAGTACGGTTTTCTCTCAATACTAATTGATGAGAGTAACGCTACTTGTGGTCCCCACTGGACAAAAAGGAACTTTAATTTCTGAGAATTAGCTATGCTGAAGGACAGCAAATATATATATATATATATATATATATATATATATATATATATATATATATATATAGGCCAGTGTGTCCTCGGCTCACCACGCACCAGGGACCCATATAGACTGGTCGGGCACATGGCGGGCCTGCAGAGTGAAAAGAAGCAGTCAGCTGACGACACACATTTCAGAGGACAGCATGTGTTCGTCTTCGCTGCTCCCGAGTCAGCGCAGGGGTGGTAGTGGTGAGCTGAGCCTAAAAATACAACTGGATTTTTCAAATTGGGAGAAAAACGGGGTAAAATCAATTAGCGACTACTAAATTAAAACAAAAAAACCCTGCCATTTAATACTGTATGAAACGAAAATAAATACTTATAATGTTCAATTGTATATTAGTGAATATTTTTGTATATAAAGATTGTCATGCTTTCATATATTTTTATTTTCAAATTAAAAAATATATTGTAATGACCCGGTAATGCTTTGTAGCAGGACTGTTCAGTTTGCCTTGTCTGTCTTTTATGTTACATGTATTGTAAGAGGAATGGGTCACGCCGTTACTTAGCATGGGATGGGGGAGTGAGTGAATGAGTGGGGAGAATGTGTGCTGATGTTTTTGGAGGTTGCAGAGCATGGATGTGACTGGTTAATGAGCCGGACAGCGGTGGGAAATGACGGGAGGTTATATAAGGGGGGTGCATGAGCCTGGGGACTGGAGACAGTCCTGCGCTGAACTTGAATGAGAAATTTTGGTTGCGACTGAGCGAGCATGTGAGCTGTGACCAAAGAGAATATACAGTGAAAGTTCCAAGACTAAAACATAGGGTTAAAATAAAACAAACATTTTGAGAATTCAACACCGTCTCCCTGAGTACTACTTCCTAAACGTGAAAAACGTTACAATATACTAAATGAACGGATCAAGCTTATTATGATAGTTGCAAAATCAGATGAAAGCTTTCAATACAACTGGGATAATACATAATCATTTACAAAATCTTCTTTGTTCGTTACTTGTTACTTTACTGCTATACTACTTGCAAATGTTGTCAAATGAAAAGACAAACTTTGTAGCGTGAAAGCGAGGGTGTCTGCATTGCGAGCTGCATTGGAAGCATGTCTTGGGTTCGATTCTGACACAGGGTTTATATTGCAAACCTTTACATATATATATATATATATATATATATATATATATATATATATGGCAGTATTTGAACTCTAACTAGTCATACTTTCACTCCAACTACATAACCACTATGCTACACAGATTCATATCTTAATCCTTTCAACAGACTAGGATACTATTTACATTTACCCTATCCAAACGACAATACATTGCCTCAATATAGTTGAACAATTTTGCTATTGCCGTAGTGTGTGTGTGTGTGTGTTATTATCCATTAAGTGAAAAAAGAAGTGATATCTGGAACCTGGCCAGTCGTGCCTAATTGCTTTGTGCTGGGCAAGGTTTCCCCAATGATTTAAGAACATAAGAACATAAGAACGTTTACAAACGAGAGGAGGCCATTCGGCCCATCTTGCTCGTTTGGTTGTTAGTAGCTTATTGATCCCACAATCTCATCAAGTAGCTTCTTGAAGGATCCCAGGGTGTCAGCTTCAACAACATTACTGGGGAGTTGGTTCCAGACCCTCACAATTCTCTGTGTAAAAAAGTGGTGTAAAAAAAGTGCCTCCTATCTTCTGTTCTGAATGTCCCTTTATCTAATCTCCAATTTGTGACCCATGGTCCTTGTTTCTTTTTTTCAGGTCGAAAAAGTCCCCTGGGTCGACATTGTCAATACCTTTTAGAATTTTGAATGCTTGAATCAGATCACCCGCGTAGTCTTCTTTGTTCAAGACTGAACAGATTCAGTTCTTTTAGCCTGTCTGCATACGACATGCCTTTATAAACCTGAGATAATTCTGGGTTGCTCTTCTTTGCACTCTTTCTAGAGCAGCAATATCCTTTTTGTAGCGAGGGTGACTATAACTGAACACAATATTCTAGGTGAGGTCTTACTAATGCATTGTAAAATTTTAAACATTACTTCCCTTGATTTAAATTCAACACTTCTCACAATATATCCAAGCATCTTGTTGGCCTTTTTTATAGCTTCCCCCACATTGTCTAGATGAAGACATTTCCAAGTCAACATAAACTCCTAGGTCTTTTTCATAGATTCCTTCTTTAATTTCAGTATTTCCATATGATATTAATAATGCACATTTTTATTGCCTGCGTGCAATACTTTACACTTTTCCTCTATTAATGTCATTTGCCATGTGTCTGCCCCAGTTCTGAATGCTGTCTAGATCATTTTGAATGACCTTTGCTGCTGCAACAGTGTTTTGCCACTTCTCCTATTTTTGTGTCGTCTGCAAATTTAACAAGTTTACCAGAATCTAAATCATTAATATAGATTAGGAATAGCAGAGGACCTAATACTGATCCCTGTGGTACACCACTGGTAACCTCGCTCCATTTTGAGGTTTCTCCTCTAATCAGTACATTCTGTTTTCTACATGTTAACCACTCCCTAATCCATGTGCATGCATTTCCTTGAACCCTACTGCGTTCAGTTTGAGAAGTAATCTTTTATGCGGGGGACTTTGTCAAAAGCTGTCTGGAAATCGAAATAAACCATGTCGTATGCTTTGCAATTATCCATTGTCAATGTTGCATCCTCAAAAAAGTCAAGCAGGTTAGTTAAACACGATCTCCCTTTCCTAAAACCATGCTGACTGTTTCCCAGGATATTGTTACCATATAGGTAATTTTCCGTTTTGGATCTTATTATAGTTTCCGTAAGTTTACATGTAATAGAAGTCAGGCTTCGGTTTTGTCTCCCTTTTTGTGGATCGGTATTACGTTTGCAACTTTCTTGAAACTTGGCTTGTGTTTTTGATGTCTCCCACTTTAAATGGCTGGGGCCACTTTTGATAACTTGCCGTTTTTTCACATTTCCAATGTAATTTTGTTTTAGATATTTAATACGAGAAAAAGGATACCAGCGATCATGTTGATTACACTATGTAACACAATTTTTGTTCCTGGGTAGTAAGTGTTATTTCCTAATTGCTTATGCCTCAAAAATATAGAAAATGGCTATTATTCCCCACAAACTTTGCTTTTGTGACCAGGACAGTGATATTTTGAAATTTACCTATTTCCAATGAGAAAACGGGCGAATTTGTGTCTTTTCGTTCACATAAAGTCAGAAAAAAACAACATATGAATCCAAATTAACATGTATTTATACTAAAGTAATACAAAAATGACTACCAAAAGATTTCGAAGTGAGTAGTTTTTTCGAGATTTACGATTATACTGTAAATCACTTTAACGAATCAGCCTCCAAATGTAGTCTTCCCATCATGTTCTCGTTATACTGTCCTTGGTAGCGGCGTTCAAAGTCCAGTATATCCTGGTGGAAGCGCTCGCCTTGCTCCTCCGAGTACGCTCCATGTTCTCCTTGAATTTATCAAGATGAGCATCAAGGATATGGACTTTGAGGGACATCCTACAGCCCCATTGTGCCGTAGTTCTTCACCAGAGTCTCAACCAGCTCCACATAGTTTTCGGCCTTGTGATTGCCCAGGAAGCCCCGAACCACTGCGACAAAGCTGTTCAAAGCCGCTTTCTCCTTACTAGTGAGCTTCTTGGGGAATTCATTCCACTCCAGGATCTTCTTTATCTGTGGTCCGACGAAGACACCGGCTTTGACCTTTGCCTCAGACAGCTTAGGGAAGAAGTCTTGAAGGTACTTGAAGGCTGCCGACTCCTTATCTAGAGCTCTGACAAATTGTTTCATAAGGCCCAATTTGATGTGCAGTGGTGGCATCAGCACCTTCTGGCGGTCCACCAGTGGCTCCCACTTGACGTTGTTCCTCCCCACAGAGAACTCGGTCCGCTGTGGCCAGTCCCGCCTGTGGTAGTGCGCCTTGGTGTCCCTGCTGTCCCAAAGGCAAAGATAGCAGGGAAACTTGGTAAAACCGCCTTGGAGACCCATGAGGAATGCCACCATTTTTTAAGTTTCCTATGACCTTGATGCCATCTCAGAAAAATGCAGATATGTATCCACTTAGGCAGCTGGAACTAAACTGAACTGGTGGGCTTAAGGCCCCTGTATTTATACTACTATTTATATTACTGGAAAGTTCTAGAAAGTTCTAGAAGTTACTCCAAGTTTACTCAGCACTGAATCTATCTGGAATGTTCTGGAAAATAGGTAAATTTCAAAATATCACTGTCCTGGTCACAAAAGCAAAGTTTGTAGGGAATAATAGCCATTTTCTATACTTTTGAGGCATAAGCAATTAGGAAATAACAGTTACTACCCAGGAACCAAAAAAAAAATTAAAAATTTGTTACACGGTGTTATCCCTCTTTTATATGACTACTATAGGACTAGCTAAAAAGTTGTGTCTGCTTCTTTTGGCTTGCTTCTTTGGAATAGAATTACTCATAGTTGGTAAGTTATTCTCTTGATTATCTACTCACCGCAGGTGATAACGGCATGTACATTTTAAATCTGAGATGCTTGTGTCAGTGGTACATGCGAATGTAACATCATGGCCAGAGAAGACTTTCTTGTTTTTTTTTTTTTATAGCATTCACTGTTTGTATGCAGGGTTGACTGGGTTTCAGTGTATTTAGTA